>NC_089319.1:2417081-2639581 GCF_036669915.1 Pocillopora verrucosa
TGGAGAGATTGCTTCTGAGTGACCTCAGAGCCTCAGGAAAGATATGACTTGCAGTAATTTCGTTGCTTGTACTCAGTCTCAATTTACAATTAATTGCAAGTGATCACATGTATGTATTTTTTTGTTTGTAAATTAAATTTACTTTTTGTTTGATTCAGGACCGGGAATATATATAACGGTGTAATATGTGACTAACACAGTCTATATACTGTAAGATTTTACGCCACTAACTCAATCGGTAGATTAATTATAATAAATTAATACATAATGAAATTATATTACTGGCGTAAAATTTACCATTATAATAATGCGATCCAGTTTCATGCTTTGAAAGGCGTTAGGCCCAACGGTTAGCGAACTGAACTGCGGATCGAAAGGACTGAGTGGAACCCTGGGTGGGTTATTGCATTCTTGGGAAAGGCACGTCACTCCTAGAGTATCTTTCTCCACCCAGGAGAATGAATTGGTACCCGTAAAGTGATGCCATGGATTAGCATCCTATCCATATGGAGAAGCAACACTCTTGAGTCTTACCTGCTTCGGTGGTTTAGGTCACTTAATCGCACGCGTGCTGCATGGTTTTACCAGTGTATTTTCTTTACCTTCTTAACCTTTCTTCGCGATTCTTTTCCAGAGACATACTTATAATTGTAGAGACGAGGGCTATTTAGGAGAGAACTTGTCTCAATTGTTTATCAAAACTTTCAAACTATTGTTGCGGCACTACTTTTCTTCGCGTTTTCCACCCGCTTTCTCTCTCTTGCTCCTCCTGTGACTATTGTGATTCACTGAAGTACGTTATCTCATTTGTGTAGTCTATCGGAGACCTGTGTTAGATTTCTTTCAAATTGAGGAGGTTGCTCATTCAACGAACATTTATCGACATGGCGTTTCCTCCACTCTCGGATATCTAGCGAGGAGCTCGTTCCTGAAAATCCCTGGGGGACGACGGCACCAAAAACTGTTTAACAGCTATTCATGTCTACGTTTTTTATCGATATGTTGAGTTTTTGAAATTCAAAGAATTGAAATATTTGAGAAGTAAGACAAATAGAGTTGCTTTTGAGTTTGTACTACACAATTCTGGCGGGTAAAGTTTAGGGATTTAAGACACAGTCAAGCTAGTTCCCGTCAGGAAAATCCAAACCTCTGTCATTAAGACGGCCTGAAGAGATACATCGTTATACATTAAATCAAAATATACATTATTTTGACAGTGAAATGGTCTATTTATTCCAGGTTTGCCTATACGGATGAGGAAGGGAAGGGACGGAAGTTTGCTTTGGTTCTGATGCAAATGAAATTTTCGCCACCGGTCGGTCTGCTACCCAGTCCCCTCGGGAGTATATGTTTGAGACAGACATTGCCAAGTTCCACCTTATCGACACTCCAGGCATTGGGGATTGTCGAGGAACTGACAAGGACAAAGAACACTTTGAAAAAATTATGGCCTTTCTCAGCATCTACGACAAGATCCATGCCGTGGTGTTGCTTCTCAAGCCAAACAATGCCAGGTTGACTGTGGCCTTCAGATTTTGTGTTTTGGAGCTGCTTAGGCACCTTCACAAGTCGCTGCAATCCAACATTATATTTGCCTTTACTAACTCCAGGCGAACGTTTTATCAGCCAGGAGACACCCTGCCAGTTCTCAAGGAACTCCTGGAGAAGAACAACCTTAAAATCGACGTTTCGCCTTCCAACTATTTTTGTTTCGACAACGAAGCTTTCAGGTATTTATCTTTCCAAGGTCTAAACTTTATTCCAGAGAACACAGATTTTTTTAAAATTTATCTACGTATTTCTTATTCCTTTTTCTTACACCAGACCCTAAATAAGCTTAGACTGCGGAGGATTTCAAGTTAAACAATTTTAATAAAAATCTTAAAGTTGAGCAGTAATGTGTTATCATTTTTTAATGAAATAAATTTCAGGACTCCGCGTATTATAAGCTTATTTTTGCGATATGTGTTTAAACCTTGGTTAAGAAGTGTATCGATTGTAAGAAATATCATTGAAAATAGGGTATTTAATTCATCGCGCTTCAATGGCCTTTGAAATAAGGAAAGTTACAGAATTGAGTACATGTGAAACTTTAAAGGAAAGGGGTTTTTTAACGGTTGCGTTTGCTTCGCTTGGTCACGTAATGATCAACATTGCTTTTGCCTTAAATTATTTCCGTTAAAACTCCGACATTTATTCGTAAAAAATTGTAAAAAATTCAATAACACTACAGTTGAAAACAATTGGGAGGTCAGAAGCCCATTTTGTTACTTTTAAAGCTCCTTTTCTACTTTGCACTGTATCCATAGTACATCACTTTTAACATCTTCGACCGTCGAAAGTTGTTCACCTTTTCTCCTTTGAACTCTCTAAAAGTTATCCTGAAGATAATATTTAAAATAATAAATATTTATTATCTCCTGAAGATAATAAATATTTAACAACTAATTACGGGGATGGAAGAGGCTAGTACAAAGATATGACTTAAACTCATTTGTTACTGTAATGATTACAATATTTTAGGGTACAAATCCTGCGCGTGTCGCTCAGATGTGAGTAGCAAAGAATAGCCGAAGTTTGAGTAGCCAATCAGGGCGCGCCTTCAACGCTATCTACTGTTTTACTCAATACTAAATAGATATATCTATTGATATATTATTTCATATTTATACATGTTAATATGCTTTGTTATCTACAGATTTCTTGCCTGCCACAGGAAGGGAATTAAATTTACACCGAAAAATGTTGGCATCTACAAAGAGAGTTGGGACTTATCGTGCGAAACTACGACCAAGCTCTTTGATAAAGTAATGGAGATGAAGCCACATGAGACGAAGGAGACTTTGAGCCTGAACAATGCTAGGGAATACACATTGGCCTTAGCCAAACCCATGGCGGAAACTGTCGAACTCATTAATATCAACTTGAAAAAGATTAAAGCGGAAAAAGAGAAGTGCAAAGCCTGCGAGAGCGACATGAAGAGTTTTCGAGCTCAGTTAAAATTCAAAGGGTTTGATCTTACGTTTGTGAAGCTAGAATACCCCATGACTGTCTGCGCTGGTCAAGGATGTAAGACGTATGTGAATGTTGGTGAAGATCGTGTGAGGCATACTGTCTATAATCAGATCTGCCATGATCATTGCTACCTTTCAGGAGTGCCCTATGAGACTATCAACAACGAGAAGCTTCGTGATTGTAAGGCAATGAAAAATGATCTTTGCAGTAAATGTTCTCACAGCTACAAAGTCCACATGCATATCACCTACAAAACTACTCTCGTACATTCGAGTTCATTCGTCTTTTGGAAGCGCAAATTGATGAATTGAAGAAAGAAGAGAAATACATCTATGAAAGCGCATGCTTTTTCGGCGTCTTCCTCAAAAATAACGCCATGATCCCCTACAACGATGCCTTTGGCGAGTACATCGACATGCTAATCCAAGACGAGGAAGCTAAGGAGAAGGAGATCAGAGACCCTGAAAAGATCAAAAAGTTTGTGAAGGAAAAACAGGCTTATGAGAAGAAGAAAAAACTTCTCATCGAAACGATGGCATCGCGCTCTGAGGGAGAGTCTGGAAATCTGCACATAGAGCAAATCTACGCTAGAAAAGAAAAGCTCTGTTCTTTGAAGCACAATGGAAAGATGCTGAAAGAGGCTCTAGGTATGATACTCCTTGCGTAGAATAACAAATCATTATATTTATGAAGTTTTCAAACACCGGCGGAAAAGGGAAAAATCAATTACGATTTGTTCACTCTTCATCAGGGAAAAGGAAATTTTAGTCATCTCTGAAAAAAGAGAGGGGAGAACCCAAAATAGAAGTTCACCTCTCTCGAGTTCGAAAGAAACAGCTTAGACCCTCTATAAATGCTACACTTAGAAGTTTTATTTATGATAAGAAGTAACAAATGAAACATATACATTAGTGAAAAGTGCTTATTTTGTCTGTTTTAGATGGCGTCATGTCTGCAACACAGAATATGTACAAAGAAAGGTAGGGCAAAATAATATCACTTCTTTTTCGCATGTTGCATCGGGAGACCACCATGTTTATTGATGAAATAGACAGACAAATAAGCAGAGAAGTCGTCATATACAGACATCGTCAAACATTCAGATAGACGTAGAAAGATTTTAACGATTTGCGACACGTGGAAAATATAGGCGCCACGAAAATTTACATCCTCGAAAGACCCAAGACCTCCCTGCACCACCCGTTCACACCACAACTCATCACTCATCGCATGAGACGGGGGGGGGGGAGGGAAGGGAAGGGGATGGACGAATGGAGGGATCATATGGTTCTCAGGGGGAATGGAGAGGGGATCAGTCGTCACTAACAGAGTATATATGGGAGACTATAGAAAACTGAATGCCAATTTACTGCAAGAGAGGGGGGTGTGGGTCCTAAAAATGTTAAATAGGCTTGGGGGGTGGGTAACAAGTGAGTTTTTTTGTGACACAACCCTCCAGAGGATAATGATCAGTGCCTGATATCAGATTATTGTGTGCGCACAAAATTTAATTTATTGGCATTGTTTTAAAGCGGGTAGTCGTCTCAGGACTGCTATTTAGTGGGCCCTCCTCGTAATCCTAATGTGTAAACCAGATCTGTCTGTTATTATTTAGAGTCAGCTGCTTGCAAATCAATGGAAATGACCGTCTCTGGAGCAGCTTCCTCAACAAAGGGAACCCTTTCTGGTAAACTCCATCAGCGGCAACCTCAGCATCTCCCTCAGTTGGGAGGGAAAGATTAACGAACGTTTGCATAGTCAATGATTTGTGCTCGTGAGAAGATATTTTATAAACAACATAATTTTCTGTGCCTCTGGTAGGTGGCTAACTTGGTATGTCTTCGACAATTGCGCACTATAGTTTCTACATTTGCTGTTTGTTATATTTACATTGCTGGCTTTTTAAAGGTCGATTAGTCATAAAAAAGGAAATAAGCGTATCCTATGTCTCCTAATATAAAAAATACCAGGTAGAAATCTCTTTCCATGTTGCTTTTTTAAATTTAGCAATACTTGCTTTGAAGCAAGACTTCGCGACCAAAGCAATCAAGTAGAAAACGCGATATTTTGCGGCGGAGTTTAGCTGTTCCCAGAGGTGAACATTTTGCCAGTGCACAAGCTTGAAGAAAACTTTAATGGAATATTTCGAGTGCGGTCAAATCTACTGATAGGGAAGTAAGAGATTTTTCGTAATGGGGAAAGTGTGATGATCGTTAGACAGTCTATTGTAGTTTAGGGTTAACCGAAAGGCCTTGGTTCCGTCTTTTAACTCTCAACAGAACAATCAAGTAGCTTGGTGATATCCTGCTCCCACGGCACGTAATCGTTTTAGTTTAGCTCAGTTGTTTTTAATTTCGTGCCTTCGTATTATTGAGAAAACAAAGATAAAAAAGAGGCCAGCGTAGGATTATTATGTTAGTGAAGAACCTCTTTCTCTAGTCTTCGATCAAATATTGATGCTTAAGTTTAATTCTCGAATATTTACCTCTACAACTGACAGCACCGTGACGCTTCAGTCAAAATGATTTTAGAAATAAGCCCTTGCTCAGTAGTTTTGTTAGAAGCAAGGTTTTTGTCTTGCAGGCAATCAGTTAGGTTTTGTTCCTTTTGGCTAAATTGAGGGCGTCGTCGTTTTCTAGTATAGGATGTTTATCAGCATTTAGTGAGTTTCGGAGTGTGTTATTCGTAAGAAATTACCACGGGTTAAATCATTTAACACGATACAAAGATTTACCTTAGTTATT
Organism: Pocillopora verrucosa; assembly: GCF_036669915.1. Lineage (NCBI taxonomy): Eukaryota > Metazoa > Cnidaria > Anthozoa > Scleractinia > Pocilloporidae > Pocillopora > Pocillopora verrucosa. The sequence continues at coordinate 2,422,841 of NC_089319.1, forward strand.
ACCTTATACTTTACATTAATTGAACTCTCAGCTTACGGCTTTCAACGGTTATACAACAATTAGATGTTAAGGGAATAAAGAAGTGTGTTTTATATCTGACTTTTATTTAAAGGGGAGCCCATAAAATAGTACTCAAGTCGAGACCAGCCTCGACACTTTTTGAAAATCGCGAGTCGCACGCCGCTACATAAAGGTATAGACGCGACCTTATAAATTTTTATTAGTTAAATAAAGTTAAAGTGATACAGCTCGAGGCCTGAGCTAAGTTCGATTACCAGCCCCTGTTCGACAACTGAGCTTGCTCTACTCCTTCTGAGGCAGTAACGCTTGCTAGGCAAGTCTCTACAACCCTTTTCGTCACGAATGTGTCAAATCACTATTGTTTTGGAACGATAAGGCAACCAAAAATTGAATGGCAGACGCATGTTACTGATATTTCGTCTGCAGCGAAAGCATGCTACAAATCATGTCAATCTAGGTTGTGTGCAGAGGCCCCAAGGATCCCAAGAGTCTAAAATTGCTCTTAAGATTTTTTTATTTCATACATACTGTGATTTTCATTGTGAAGTACTATCGTTAGTGTCTCCAATTGAACGAACATGGTATTTCTAACGAATGAGTCTGCGAATAAGGCAGAAATAGATATTTTGTCGGCACGAGATACGACAAGGCCTGGGCCTTAGGCCCGGGCATCATGGGTAATGATGCAGTGGTATATAAGGGAAAGTATAGCACGTGATGTCCATCTAGGCCTCAGAACCAACCGTTCACCTCTGGCTGATGACAAATTTAGTGGCCTCTTGGAGCAGACCGTTTCTCAGATCAAACGGTCGAACGAAGAATCGGCGGAAAGTCAGATGAAGGAGACCAAGCGCCTCAAATTCAACGAGTCTCTTAAGAAAAACAAAGTGACTAGAGGAGCGCTACAACTCAGGTGTAGTTCTTTCCTTTGTTAATATCGAAGCTAGTAGTTTGCCTTCGCAATCGGAATTAGGCAGTGCCATTGACTCGGATCCTAGCGTTGCCGCTTGTGCTGATTCTTTCTTGTTAGATTCCTTCGGATTCAGGCTCTCTTGCAGTTGATTTGACCTACTCTTCTGTGCGTGGAGGGCTTAGAAAATTTCTGGATTTTTGACGTACTTTGGAAGTTTCGCAATTTGTCCTAAATGTTATTATGCAGGGTTACAAAATTCCCTTCCTCCAACTTCCAACACCTTTTGTTAAGAGAAACAATACTTCTGCTCGTGAGAATAGTGATTTTTGTTTCGCAAGCTGTCAGCGATTTACTTCGCTTGGACCTAATTGCATAACTTGCTTGTAAGCCCGATATCATTAACCCAGTTTCAGTTTCTACCCGTAGTTCGGGAAAGCAAAGGCTCGTTTTGAATCTTCGACATGTCAACCAGTTAATATACGAACAGAAGTTCAAATGTGAAGATCTGGGTGTCGTTACGCAGTTGTTTTGATCGTAATTATTGCTTGTTTAAATTTGACCTTCAGTCTGGTTATCACCACATTGAAATTTTCCCAGACCACAGAAAATTTCTCGCTTTTGCTTGGGATTTTGGGAACGGGGTTTCAAGATATTTTCAGTTCTGAAAATTTTCAGAGCTCATAGAGCCTCTGTGCTTCCTTTCGGGTTTTCTTCAGCCCCGTATGTTTTCACATCGATTTTTAAGCCATTACAGAAATCGTGGAGGAGCCAGGGCATCCCGATAGCTCATTTCCTCGACGATGGTTTAGGAGGGGGAACAGATTTTGTTTCTGCTAAAGTTAACAGTTTAGTCGTCCATTCAGATTTGCTCAAGTCTGGATTTGATCCTAATGAGGAAAAGTCCCTTTGGGAGCCTCTCCTAGTTATCACCTGGTTGGGTGTGATTCTCGACACTATTGATGGGACTATACAAGCAACCGACGAACGTATTGAAAAGTTAAACGCCGGCCTTGTTGAGCTACTGTCTTGTCAACCTCCCTGAAAGTGCACGTTAAGGGAGTCGCCATTGTAACAGGTCAAATAATTTCCCTCTCTCCCTGTGTGGGTTCCTTCGCCCGTATTATGACTAGATTTCTTTTCTTGGTCGTGAATTCGGCGCGCTCATGGGAAAGCGAAGTTTTTCTCTCAGACGACTCTCTTTCAGAAATCAGTTTCTGGAAGAACAACTTGGTATTCTTCAATAGCAAGGTTTGTTCGTCGGTCCAGTCCCTTCCGGTCAGGGTCACCTTTTCAGATGCCCCCAATTCGGCTTGTGGTGCTTTCGTAAAAGAATCAAATTTAGTATTTTATCAGAACTGGTCTCCTGTAGTGCGTGCCTAAAGTTCTACATGGAGAGAACTCAAAGCTGTTTGCCTCGCCTTGGAAACTTTCGCGAGTCATCTTTCTGGTGTTAAGGTTATTTGGTATTCCGATAACCAGAACGTCGAATCTATTCTTCAAAACAGTAGTAGGGTAGCTGACATGCACCAATTGGCCCTCCTAGTTATCCAATATGTCTTGAGTTTCACATATCACTTGAGGTTAAGTGGATCCCTTGGGAGCTTAACGCTAAGGCTGAGCGATTAACCGATTATGATGACTATACCATTAACGAAGCTATCTTTCAAAGAATTAACCTATTTTGGGGGTCCCACACCGTTGACAGATTTGCTTGTCCCTATAACGCTAAGGTACCAAGATTTAACTCTGAGATTTTTTCAGACCGGCTGTGTAGTAGTAGATGCCTTCTCCCAAGATTGGGGGCACGATAATGATTGGATTTGTCCTCCAGTGTGCCTATTAATTAGAGTGGTAAAGCACATGGAATTGTGTAAGGCGAGAGGAGCGGTTATCCTCCCCTTGTGGAAGTCCTCTTGCTTATGGACTTTATTTTGTACAGACGGTGTGCAACGGAACAGTTTCGTAATTGACTGGGTGTTTTTACCCAAGTTCCCAGGTCTCTTTATCAGAGGGAAAGCCCGAAACTCGCTTTTCGGTTCCAGACCCCTGGACTTTGATGTTGTAGCCCTTCGAATTGATTTCGCCGCCCCTGATCTCCCTGTGCTTGCGTAGGCTTCTGTACGGAGTTCAGTATAGACTGTGATCGTTGTAATTAGCCCGGCTGGCTTTTGTATTCACCGCGGAAGTTTTCTCTTCTGGGTGCAAATGTGATTTTGTTTCAGTCAATCCCAGCGTAATTGCTCTAAGTCCTTTTTACTTAGCTTATGGGTTGTTTGGCATTTACTCAGGCTTGAAGTGACTTAAATCATAGAATTGCTCGTCAATATTACGTATTGCGTTATGACACGAGTTTGTGTCAAGAATTTATTCAGCATTGTTTGATATTAAAGGGACCCATCGGTAGGCGTAGGCTTCTGTACGAAGTTCAGTAAAGACTGTGATCGTTGTAATTAGCCCGGCAGGCTTTTGTATTCACCGGGGAAGTTTTCTCTTCTGGGTGCAAATGTGATTTTGTTTCAGTCAATCCCAGCGTAATTGCTCTAAGTCCTTTGTACTTAGCTTATGGGTTGTTTGGCACTTACTCAGGCTTGAAGTGACTTAAATCATAGAATTGCTCGTCAATATTGAGTATTGCGTTATGACACGAGTTTGTGTCACGAATTTATTCAGCATTGTTTGAAATTAAAGGGACCCATTTGTAGGCGTAGGCTTCTGTACGAAGTTCAGTAAAGACTGTGATCGTTGTAATTAGCCCGGCGGGCTTTTGTATTCACCGCGGAAGTTTTCTCTTCTGGGTGCAAATGTGATTTTGTTTCAGTCAATCCCAGCGTAATTGCTCTAAGTCCTTTGTACTTAGCTTATGGGTTGTTTGGCACTTACTCAGGCTTGAAGTGACTTAAATCATAGAATTGCTCGTCAATATTGCGTATTGCGTTATGACACGAGTTTGTGTCACGAATTTATTCAGCATTGTTTGAAATTAAAGGGACCCATTTGTGGTCCACTTTGCAGATTCCAGTTATCTATGTATTCTCTGTTGGAGTTTGATTATTCCCGGTTATTCTATTTTTATTTGACTATTTCTTTAGTTATTTCTTGTTGGATTGTACTCCTCACTTTGCCTTTTTTTTATCTCTCGTTTAGATATTTTTCGTTCGGGATTTAGGGCATTCCGGGACGGACCGCTTGACAACTTGCTTGAGGGACTGAAAGATCGACCGAAGACGACTGTGCTCTCTTCCAAAGCAAATGGGACTGATGGGACTGTTATGGTTTAACGATGTGTCTAGAATAAGAAGTGATATTTCCCTTAAAAAAGGCTTCATGATTACTAAGGTTTTGAAAAGCAAGAATGTCCAGCTCCGTAAAGGCGACGAAGTCGTTATGTTATAATTGTCTAGTTCTGTATGCCCCGTTGAGTTGCTTAAGAGGTGTTTAGTTATGTTTAAGATACACCCTGATTCCAAAGATTTTATTTCAAGCCTATTTCTAAAGGGAAGGGCTCTTGCAAGCTTGTTGCCCCTGATAAGCCCTTTAGTTACTCTACAATTAGAGGGGCTTTTCGCTGGGACCTGCAAAGTCTCGGAGTTGAACCGTCCAAGTTGGGTTTGCATTCTTTAAGATCTGGGGGAGCCATTACGATAGCAAGTAATGGAGTAAACGACAGAGTTTTTCCAACGACATGGTTTTTGGAAATCGGTACAAGCCAAAGACACATACGTAGACGATAATTTTGAACAATGACTCGAAGTATCGCGTTTTCTTGGGCTCTGAAGGCGTTTTCGTGTTTTTGGTGGTATTATATCACCTAGCCTCGTGCGTCTTGCCCAATTCTTTGGCAGTCTATATATGCCTCGGGTTGGTTCTCGGCAGGCTTCCCTAAATAAACTTATTTGGTGTACACTACTGTGTTATTTGTTGTGTAGTGGAGACAAAATATGGTATTTCTAACGAATGAGTCTGCGAATAAGGCAGAAATAGATATTTTGTCGGCACGAGATACGACAAGGCCTGGGCCTTAGGCCCGGGCATCATGGGTAATGATGCAGTGGTATATAACGGAAAGTATAGCACGTGATGTCCATCTAGGCCTCAGAACCAACCGTTCACCTCTGGCTGATGACAAATTTATTTTAATTTGAAAACATATTTTCTTTAGCTGTGAAGCCTCGTAGGATGGGCTGCCAACTGCTCTGAGTTTGGGCCATGGTTCCTACCCAGATTTCCTGTCATGTTTTTCCCCAAAGGGGTTTTTTCTGGCAGGTTTTTTCTGGCCTCTGTATAACCGTAGTTATGTCCTTGTAAGCGGTTGCCCATCTCTGTTAATCCAGACTTGGTGAAGTTTGCATGTTAGTAATGTATACCTTTTTTTAATGTGTAAGGAATTGACTGTATATCAGGATTGTATATGGTATATCAGTTGCGAAGATATGTATGTATGCATTCCCCGGGCTATATATGCCTCGGGTTGGTTCTCGGCAGGCTTCCCTAAATAAACTTATTTGGTGTACACTACTGTGTTATTTGTTGTGTAGTGGAGACAAAATGATGTATTTTCGCAGTCGTTCGCATCCAACCTTTGAATTGAAACGTGAAAAAATATCAGTATGTATGAAATGAAAACATAATATCATGGAAAATGTGCACGAACGATTTTAATTCACGAGTTGTGATGCGTCAAAAACCTCACTCGTTCGCTCGTACCATGATTTACGAAGTTTTTTATCTTCTTGAGACCGGCAGCCTCTAATCATTTGTATTAAGCATTAACGCTGGGTCACACTAAGAGCGAATTCAAATATTTGCCAAATTTTTAGCTGCGGTCGCATCAAACTAAAATCCATTGACCAAAAATTCACGGAATGATTCATGTCAATCACAAACCCATCTCACTCTAAAAAGAAAATGTAAAAAAATCTTGCGCGAATTGCTACGGAGGAACGGATTATTTTTTCCAGCTGATCATTTGCGTTTTGGTCGACGCTGGCTTCAATACTTGCAACGGTTGGAGAATTTCTAGTTCAAGCCATATTTTCTCTAAATTGCTGCCTGTACAACCGGACCCGGGGTACGAATCACAGACATATGTTCTCTAAATTGCTGCTAGAATAACCAGACCCGGAGCACGAGTCATAGACATTTGAATAAAGCTGGCGCTCAAATTCGTTTCCCTCGAAAGAAAAAGGATTGGATGGACGCAGAAAATTCTGCTATCGCACGAAAAACTAGAGAAGCGGACTAAAATATTCTTTCCCGATGAAATTCTGTCTAGACATAGCCTTCAAATCATAACAGCTGAATGTTTAAGAAAACATGAATGTTTGTTTTGCCAAAATTTGGAGGCCATTGAGGCAGGACATCGGGTTCTTTGAAGATTGTAGAAAATTTTTGACGAATTGCAAAAGGCGTGTAAAACTGGGGGTCGCACTTATTTCACGCTTCTTTTGACAGATTTTTCACTCAAAACAAACAAAAAAAGTTCAAGTGCGATCCGGGCCCTACCCTAGCAATCAGCTTGTCCCTGAATAACGAGATAATCGTGTTACGTTACACAGTGTTCAATCTAACTCGCAAAGAAAATTGTTGTATGATTAATACTATAAGAAGTGCATTTTCAAAAATATCGTGAATGTGAAAATCTTGGCTTTTTTTAACCGTAAGCAGTTTTCATGCATTTTAAAATAACGTCGCATCGAAAGTAACTGTAACCTCTCAAAGGCTTTCACTCTGTTGTGTGACTTTGCTATAATGTTGCGTGACAGCGGCCGTTAGTAAATATCCCCATTTTGTCTTAGAGCTGGCCCTTTTCCAAACGAATTCTGCTATGCAGGAGTTAAAACCAATATTTGAGCAACACAAGGTAATTTTCAGTTGTTGAGGGGAGACTCATAGGCGTCAAATGGATGGCGAAGAGATGATAAAAAAGATTAAATTACAATAACACATATCAAAATAAAATCCTCTACATGATGAAGGAGAATTGTTGCGGTGAACAATCTATTCGCCTCCATCGCTAAAAGTGACGTCTGCATTACTTTCTAACAGGTTTACAGTATGCAGACCTTGAAAATGATTTCAGATACTCAGTTTGAAAGCATGGGACTGGCTATAGGTCATGTAGGAAAGAGAAAGGCTTTAACAGCTGAAATCAGCGGAGCCCAGATATCAGAAGGTATGTTGCGTCTTTGGGGGAGCTTGCTAAAAGCTTACAAACGCAGTATTTCCACCCCACAAATTATAAGGTTCCTGGAAACCCTACTTCACATTATTTGCATATATGACCCCGTATTTCTCCCTTATGATCATTTTGGATGATAGTGGGAAGGGAATGGTTTTCATGTGTGCCTTATTACTTTAAAATCATTTTGGACCACTGGACTACATAAAATCTCTGATGTCGATAGAATAGAAAGACAACTGGAGCTGCTCACCCAAAAGAAAGCTCATTGCAGTTATAAACTCTTTCTCTTTCGTCTGATTTTCTGTTACTGAAAAAAAACTGCATGTAATATGACGTGATTAATAATTTTTTCCGCAGTTCAAAAAGAGGCCAGAATTAGGAATCTAGTCGACAAAATCAGAAAAAAATAGAGCTAAAGATGAGAAACGAAAAACCCACGCCGCCCGAACTCAAGTGGATAAGAAGTCAGTAAAGCAACGAAAAATGCACATTGGCTGGCTTCACCGTTCCTCAGGTAACTCTCGCTTTAAACAATTAAGACTAGAAGACGGTGGAGGCGTCTGTGAGTTCAAGTACAGTGATGTCGATGAGATCTCGGTGGATTTGCTTAAGGGAAAAGCCACAAAGTTTTTCTTCCCAGAACAAGTGTCTAAGTTTGGTGCCCTAGAACGCCGGATATGTGTTTGCATTTAGGTAACTACGCACAGGAAATAATAACAACATTCACTGATACTGATGAAAAAACCTACACCTTTCAAGAGTATCTAAAATCACGGGGCCTTTTTGCCAGCCGATTTCACGTTTACTTGATGTCGACATTCGTAAGAGACGGAGTGGAAGGATCAGCGAATGGCGCTGATAGGAAAACACAGATATCTGGAGATTTCGAGCATCTTATGGCGACTAGTACACAAAAGACGTCAGCACAACTGAAGAAAACCAAAGCGTCCTCCTAGTGTTAAAGAACCAGCTAGGAAAAAGCCCCTTCCCTGATCAAACTGTCAGTGGTAATAAACTGCACATTACCTACGAAAGCGTTACAAACTCGTCATTTTCTGATGTGCTAATGAGAGTTATGTCATTCTCAAGAGCACGGTGCTACGACGTTTATTCTTTTCAAGATCCTACAATTCAAGAAATGCCGTTAACCGATTTTGACCAACTGGACTGTGGCTTCAACGTTGTCGACATTTCTAAAGGTGAAAAAGTCTTTCTTCAACGGGGTGACGACCCAACGTCTGAAGAAGGTTTCAAGGTAGTGTTTCCTCACGCAGATGTGCAATCCAGTAGCCTTATCGTGCACCCTCCATCTGAGGTTTGGGGCTACGATGACAAACAGCTGATATTGGGAGTTGTATCATCCTGCTATATGTAATCAAATGCATGGTACGTGTGGTATCGTGATGGAATCCAGATCAAAGCAGGTAACAAACATTGCTGTCTGCCAGCTTCTTTACCAGGTAATTATCATATCGAGGTGCACTGCGGGGAACAAAAGACTACGTCGGAGCCAATTTTGGTTTGCAATTAAGTGATTTGGTATGGCGTAACATACCGTTCAAAATTCAGTCAGTATGGCGTAACATACCGTTCAAAATTCTGTCTGGGTATTTTCCCTATCGAAAAATTAATTTTCGTGTCGGAAATCAATTAACAGGGTCCGTTATTGTTGGCCTTTTTCAGACCTCCTCATTGTCTGCTATTTCCCGTGTCTGATATTATTTTCCGAGCCTGATATTATTTCCCATGTCTGTATTTACTATCTAAATGGATTTCGACTTATCGCCGAGCCTAACAAGACTTATCGAGAATCGAGGCCTATAATAACCTACATCACTAATCGAGTGTTTGATCGAGTTTGATTAATTCCTCAATCACGAGTCGGATTATCCAGGGTTGACTCCGCCCCAGACCTCCCACGGTACACCGTTGGCTAGGGGTAGTTGTTCACTTAGTTTACAAAAACGATAAGCACCACTTCTTCGCAAGTATTGAAGCAAGCACTGATTTGGAGGTTATGACTGTTGAGGTAGGGTTATAAAATCTCTACTCGTAGTATGCACATAGAATCTAGCCACTAGTTATGTTATACCTTTGTGTAGCAAACTCTTGAACTTTGTGTACCTGGCACACGCGGTTACATAAGCTGATAATTGATTGTCGTATTTTTCACAAATCTAGCCTTGTACGGCTCAATGAACGTCAAACTAAATATTATGCATTTGCTGTTGCTCAGTAAATGCGTAATTTGACAGCACTATCTCAAGCACGGTCTACGAAAATGCTAAATTTCGGTTATCATTCACTGTTTCCATCAGTGAACCCTTAAAACCCCCAAATTGCGACTGGCTTCTCCTTTCTGCTTACAGTATCACCCTTGGATCAAATGTAAAAGTCAAGACAATGGTGGAAATTAACTCCAATTTAAGAGGCTCCTGATTGTCAAACAAATTCTCCTTGTCTGTACTATAAGAAATGGGATCCAAGGGGATGCAAAGAAGACAGGGTACAGAATATGACTGACAATGTAAGAGTGTAAAGGGTTAACCACTTGACCAGCTCAAACTAAGCAAGGGATCAGTAACCACTCAACCGGAATTCAATGTATAAAGCCCATCTTTTATTTTAAAACAGCAAGGTTAATGACATGTTATGGGCTCTCTTTCTTTTGTATTAATGGTTGTGTATTTGAAGCAAAAAGTTGTCTTGCAAACAGAGTACAATTCAGCGGACATCAGGTAAAAATCTTAAATAAAAAGAACAACATTAAACATCATCATCAGTGAAAATATCTTAATTTACACCTGGTGCTTTGAAATCAAACTAAACAAATTATACAATGAAATTCAGTATTTTAGAGAGGTGATGATAAATTAATTCCCTACGAGTGAGATATAAAAACAATGCATTAACCCTTTAACTCCTGGAAGTGATTAACACAAAACTTCTCCCTACAATATCCATACATTATTCAGCAAACAGATAATGTGAATATTCAGTCTTATCAGGTTGAAGCTGCTATCTTGATCTAGCAGCAAGTTCTCATAACTAATTAGCGAGGAAATGAATAGCAGCTAGAGGGGAGAATTAACTATCAGATCTTGGGAGTGAAAGGGTTAAGACTCTTGAGTTCAGTTCATTAAATGTTGTAGCCAAAATGTGAGGGAGCAAGTCGCAGTACGACTTGTTCTCTCACATTTGTGTTGTATAACTAGCTAAGGTCCATAAAAAGTTTCCTTTTTTCAAGTTTACTTCAGAGAAAAATAGCTAAAAAATGTTTTAATGGAAATACATATATATAGATGATCACTTGCAATAAAACCTAAGATAGATTTTCCTACTTATTAGTTTTACTTTTCTTTTTTTCTTTAGCTCTTAGCCTTCTCATTTGACGTCTACTTATTTTGTTCATTTCAATGTCATCTTCTTTGGCTTTCATTTTTTTTGCATTTAAGTTTGACTTGTTGTTGTCTTCTGGTTTTCTCTTTCTTTTCCTCTTTTTGTCATCTGTGTCTTTTGATTTCCCTTTTGTTGCCTTTTTGTCCAGTTCTTTTCTTCTCTTCTTCATCTTCTTAACTTTCTTTCCAATGCTCTTGTCACTATCATCTGCAAAATTGAATTTTTAAAGTATTGTTAAACTAATATGTAATGTTATTTACTTGTATTTCTTCAATCAAGTCCTGGCTATTGACCACACTATTTTTGTGGTCACCCTGATTATAGAAGTTTGAAAAACTGATGACCTAAACTTCCAAATGATGAGGACATTCTTTAATGTATACCAAAGTCAAATAACATTCCAATATTGGGAAAAAATCTTAATATTTTCTGTGTACATCTACTTGTAACTATCCAATTATAATGGTGGAGCACATCTATTTTTCACTATTTTTAAACAAGATGAAAAATGGGTCATTAACACCATTTTAGTGTACAATTTTATTAATTTAATTTAGTATACAAACTTTCCTGGTTACTTTACTTTCAGTAGTAATGGTGTTGTTTGCATTACTCTAAAGCATTCAAACTAGATAAGAAGTGAAAAGCACTTGCAAGGCTAGAACAAAAACCAATCAAAACATACCTCTGGTCCCAATGGTTGAATTAAGATCTTTGTCAGTTTGTAAAGGGCCAGTTCCTTTGAATGACACCTGGAAGGAAATAGGAGAAGAGTGGAAGCATCCCTAGCTCAAAGAATCATTGATTACAGAAATAGATTATCTTCATTTGTCTTTCTCCAGGAGAATTTAACGTCCAAGTTTTGTCTAACAAATGGGAAGTTAAGACTTCTCAGAATTTCTTTCAGTTCCTTAATTCTATTTTAATATTAAAATAAAATATCTTTGAAATGATACAATACTACAACTGATAAGGATACTTAAGTGAGAAAAACACCCCTTTATTCCTAATTCAATGAAACAAGTGTAAATCTGGACTAACAGTGACAATGGCAGAGCCCCTACCTAGGAAAACACCTTGCAACCCTGAAATAGAAGTTGCAAGCTCCAGAGTACAAATACACCTTTCACTACCAAATCTTGGAACTGCAGGTGAGACCTTGCTCTTGTCACACTACCGCACAGGAACACACCTTCAGCCTCTATAGTAGAAGTTGCAAGTTCCAGAGTACAAAAGCACCTTCTGCTGCCAAATCTAGCAATAGAACTCCAGGTGAGACCTTGCAAAGGAACACACCTTTTGCCTCTATAGTAGAAGTTGCAAGCTCCAGAGTACTTAAGCACCTTCCACCGCCAAATCTGCTAATAGAGCTTGAGGTGAGACCTCTCCCTACTTGTACTGACACAGAGGAATACACCTTCCGTCTCTATAGTAGAAGTTGCAAGCTCCAGAGTACTTGAGCACCTTCCGCCACAAAATCTGCCTATAGAACTACAGGTGAGTCCTCGCCCAGGGCTGCGGAGGAACACACCCTTTGCCTCTATAGTAGAAGTTGCAAGCTCCAGAGTACAAAAGCACCTTCTGCCGCCAAATCTAGTAATAGAACTCCAAGTGAGACCTCGCACTAGTTGCGGTGCCACAGAGGAAATACCTTCCGCTTCTATAGTAGAATTTGTAAGCTAATGAGTACTTGAGCACCTTCTGCTGCCAAATCTAGCTATAGAACTCCAGGTGAGACCTTGTAGAGGAACACACCTATTGCCTCTATAGTAGAAGTTGCAAGCTCCAGAGTACAAAAGCACCTTTCGCCACCAAATCTAGTTATTCAACGTTAGGTAAAACCTTGCCCTAGTTGTAGCACCACAGAGGAATACACCTTCCGTCTCTATAGTCGAAGTTGCAAGCTCCAGAGTACTTATGCACCTTCCGCCACAAAATCTACCCATAGAACTTCAGGTGAGTCCTCGCCCAGGGCTGCAGAGGAACACACCTTTGCCTCTATAGTAGAAGTTGCAAGCTCCAGAGTACAAAAGCACCTTCCGTTGCTAAATCCAGTCATAGAACTCCAGGTAAAACCTCGCAGAGGAACACACCTTCTGCCTCTATAGTAGAAATAGCAAGCTCCAGAGTACTTGAGCACCTTCCACTGCTAAATCTAGTAATAGAACACCAGGTGAACCCCTGCCCTAGTTGTGCCGTTACAGACAAATACACCTTTGGCCTCTATAGTAGAAGTTGCAAGCTCCAGAGTACAAAAGCACCTTCCACTGTCAAATCTAGCAATAGAGCTCTAGGTGAGACCTTGCAAAGGAACACACCATCCACCTCTATAGTACAGGTTGCAAGTTCCAGGTACAAAAGCACCTTCCAACACTAAATCTAGCTGTAAGATTTTCTGAAATACATTGAGTTGAGGAATTTCAGGTGTGTTTTTCTCTAGTTGCAAAAGTACGTAAAGGGACAGATGTCAATGCCCTCCCTATTTCCTTTTCAGTTATCTATAAATGTGTGCATGTGAACCTATTATTAAAGCAATGCTCGCAAAATTGCTCTTGGATTTGGCATTGACAGAAAACACTGTAGATGTTCTTAACAGTAAATTAAAATTTAATCACCAAATGCATTAAAAGACTAACCAGGTAAACTTTGAAAACTGTGTGAAGGGGGAAAAAATGACCAGAAGAAAAAAAAGATGCACTTAAAAAAGTTAAAAACATAGAAAACTGGGGCATTTAAAATAACTAAACGTGCTAAATTTCTCCAATCCACTTAATCTTAAATGCAAAATCTTTACGTTCAAACTCATACTTAAACATTTTTATACACTTTCTGAAAACATCCCTTGTGTTTTCTGTCATTTAAGCAAGGACAGGGTCTTTTTTTATCATCACAGGTGTTCAGGAAATTAATTACTAACTGTAGATGCTTTAATATAACATGAATGTTCACTATAACCTTTCAAAATATCAAGGGATGTACATTATAGGCATTAAAAGGATCTTATAAAGTAAAAGTAATCTATTATAGTATTTTATAATAATGATGTTCAATTATATTATTTTGATGAGAACATATGGAATTAGTGACTAACAATATAACCAAGATAATGGTCATCAAATTAATCAGGCTTGTGTTTGTAAGCATCTGTAGCCAAGCAGCTGCTGGCAAATCTAACCCTAGCTAAGGTTTCCTATATCACCTAATCCAACATTTAACCAGACAAAAAAAAACTGGAATAAGTCTGGCTAAAATTACACAGACAGAAAGAATTGCAATCTGCAGGCAACAGATGATACACACATATAGAGGTGTTCTGGTACATGTTATGATAAATGTGGCCATGTGGACGAAGCAGTATGAAAAGTCAGGAGAGATGAAATAGAGTGTTAAAAAGCCTCAACTTGTAAGTACAACATGTGTACTTACTTTTTCTGGGGACTCTGACATGAGTTTTTCCATTTCCTGTTCAGACTGGAAGTAAAGAAAAAAACTTCAACTCAATTCTAGTCTGACTGGCAAAGAATGTTCAAACATGTAGTTCATTTTAGAGTGTTGCCCAACATACAGTGATTGATGAAAACTGAATATTGCTCACAAGATAACAAAGTTCTCTGAATGGCATTATCAAATAATCTGCAGTTTTTGATTGCAAAAAAAGAAACATGGGGTTTGAACCTAATTCAAGGGTTAAAAATACCACACACCAATACTTGAATTGGTTAACTGATTCAATACCTTTTCTACTAGCCGCAGCACCTCTCCAGGAGGTTTAATAGTCTCTGTTGGAAATACTGTCCTGTTTTCCTGTGTCTCCAGGAAAAATAACAATGGCTGCATCTGGCTACTCCCAAGCCAGTCATACACCTCCTACAAGTAGTTAATGAAAAATTGCATAATATGAGCTACATGAGGGGATGTGCAGCAGCACTTTTTAAAAGCAAATCTCCTTTCTCATGTTGTGGTGTTATAACTCTTATAATTTCTTAAAATATCAAAACATTTGGATTATTGTGTACATTATTTTAAAGCTGTATTTGCTTTCAAGGTTATCATGCATACTTACTTGATAGCAACCTCCTCTGTGAAACGTTCTTTTGAACAAACCACTGGGCGTGTAAACTTTAATCTTTACACCATCTTTTGATCCTTTTCTCATCCGATTTTCTCACAAATTGCGTATTTCTTCGGCCTGTGTCAGAAACATATTTGTTTTCCATTCATTAAATCTTAAGAGCTACTTGTATCTTGAAAAAGACAACATAATGATAGAAAATGTATACCTTTGAAATATTTTATCTATTTCTTCTTATATTATTATGTTTTTCCAGATCTTATTGAGCATGTTTGCTGGCTGTGAGAGTTGAAATGTATGTATAACCCCATTTAAGTAAGCTGCAAAAGGGTTTGCATTATTTGAAAGAGCATTTTAAAACAACACAAATACAGTCTTAATTATTTCAGATATGAAGCACTTACCATATCATTTTCGGGGAGGCTTAATTCTCTGTCTTTTCTTTCTGTAGGTTGAAATGTTGGCCTTGCTGCACCTTGTTGTTGGTTCCTCTGTTGTTAAGTAAGAACATTTTTAATTAAGATGTAGCTGATACCAAATTTAAGTCTCTAACTTTAAGTGTTATTGACAGAAATATTTGTTTGCAGCTGGTTCTAAAAAGAAATCAATTTTTTCATCATTTGGAAGAATGCAAATGTGTTCATTGATACGCTGGGATTTGTATTATTTTATTTTAATGAATTTCCTCAAATGATTTGTAATGGTTGATGCAATCAAATTCTAAATTACCATTCAATCCTTTTTCCCTTCTTGCTAACTAGTTTGGTGCATATAATTATCAAAGAACATTTAACCTGTTGCCTTCTAGCCAATCAATCTATAACTTGCATGTATGAAAATAAAGGCTGTATCAACCACTGTGATAATGAAGGTTAAGGTAGAGGAAGGCTAAAGAAATCTCCTTGTTTTAAGGTAAAAATCTGTTGAAATAACCATACTTTAGAAGCATCTGCTTCCTGAGCTGCATGGAACACCTCATCTTGTTCTCTCTGCAAAGCTCGTGATTCCAAAATCTTCCTCCTAGCAGTAATCAAATATGTTTAGAGACAATTGACACATTATAGGGTGAAACAAGATAATCTTAAATAAATGCAAATTGGACACTGTAAAGAGTTTCTACACTTGCCTTTTGATTGTTTTTCTTTCATCAGAGTGACATGTATAGTTGATTTCAGGACTTAACAGTTTTTTCTGCGATGCAAGCTTGGTTTAATTTATTTGATTACAACTTGATCCAAGTTATGGCCATTTTTGGGCAAAATGAGCATTTCTTTTAGCCTGACAATTATGCAAGCCTGGGCTATTAAAATATGTCCAGTAAGTTGCTCAGTACTGTTGACAACAATTTTTTGAGCACTATTTTGATTACATGAGGTCTTTAATTATCAATTTTTTCCATGTATCAGACAAAATTGTACCATATTGTAATATCATGGTGCACATAAAATTAAAGCTTTGTCCAACAAGAAAGGGACTCCAGAAAGATCTATTACCAGTTGGCATGTGCAATTTCCATGGCTTCTGCTGCCCTTTGCACCGCCTCACTTATTTGGGAAAAGTCAAAAAAGCTCCCTGTAAAAATAACAAAAAAAAGTTAATTATAATAGCTTTAGCTTTGATTTTCTTGTTTTGTATGCACTATGAGGAAATACCCATACTTTTGCATCAAGAGAGTTCCAACAGTAACCTTCAAATTTTCAGTTAATGGCTGAGGCTTTTCCAGAATAGAAGTTATCTTAGAGCAAAGCAAAACTCAATTGAATTTTTTACCTGCATATCTCTCCACAGGTGTGGGTTGGCTTGACCCCCCCATGGATGGTGTACACAGAATAATCTGAGGTGCACCAAGAGTTTGGCCACCAAGTGCCTGCATGGCTTGAAACAGAAAAAAAAATCATTTAATTTCCTCCTAATGGTAAAACTAGCTTGGGATCTACACAATTTATGTAAAAGCTTAATATCATTTTTGGTGTTTGGTTACTGCATTGAATAAGTGCCCATGCCCTAATAAATGCCCCCTCCTCTGAATAAAAAGCCACCCCCTGGGCCTAAATGTCAAATAAGTCCCCCCTCAATTTCTTAAATTAGCAGGGATACAGGGAAAACCTGTTTTTATGGCCAATTTATTTAACCTTCAACTTCAGCAGAATCAGTAAAGAAAAGTACTTCCTTTTCCTTTACTCACTTCTATTTATTTCCATCATCATGTGCTTACAGAGTTCTTTTCTGTGCATTATCTGTTCTTTTCATTTTTGTCCTATTTCCCTGCCCTTGGTAAATACTCTAGCCTTCCCAGGCTCAACTACACTATTCTCTATTCTACAGAGACCTGTAATTTCATTGATTATAAAGTTATTGGGATGCATTTGAAGAAAACAGTTGATAAATAATGACAGCTCAGTTAATACTGACTTAACATCTACATGAATAACAGTATAGCATTTTATTTTCTGTTTAAGATTTAGTTGAAATAAAGATACAGTTTGTTGAAAGGAAAACTTATCTCAATTAAGCACCTTCCTTCAAATAAGCACCTCCCCTTTTAGCTGATAATTTTAAATAAGCGCCCGGGCACTTGTTCAGGGAAATACTGTAGTTCATTAGTGGCCCTATATCATGTATGTACCTTCTTTTCCATCCATGGAATCAATACAAGATATCCAGAAGAGGCAATCCTCGGGAAAATCTCCATTTATGACGGCATTATTCAGGTCACTGTATAACCAAAAAATAAGAAATTTGAAATGCTTAAGGAATACATAGAGTGGGAGATTTGGTAACTGAACAGTATGTATGGGTATGGATACATATGTAGAAAATAGAGATATTGAAAAACATTCCCGATACTTATTAAAATGATAATCATAGCTATCTCAACATGTCTCTCTCTGCAGAAGAGAGAGTGTGTGAAGCCTTTAAAATCACAATCACCGCCATCTGAAGGCCTCTTTTAATGTGATAACAAAGCTAAAAGGAGAAAGAATATCTCATTGTGTAAAGCATACCTGCTTGAAAAAAGTCAGGAAAAGGCTGACCCTCTGTGGCAGTACAGACTGGGTACAGCAAGGTCCATACAAAAACAACTAAGGGACAATATTCCTCAGTATGGCTTGAGCTAGTGATGTTAGTAAGTAGATTAGTATATGGTTCTTGGAAAATACATGTTTACTTTGAATTATTGCGGTTTTCGAGAAAAAGAAAATAATACAGCACAGCTTATGTCTGTTTCCGTGGAAACTCTCCACTAGGAAAAATACCAACCAAGCAAGAACCAATCAGTACCCTTGGAGTTACATCAAGACTACCACACCACATAGTAATATATGATTACAATGAATCCAAACTTCTAGCATACTGCATATTTTGAAAACACCTTTATACCCTGACGGAATTTTGAACGGTATGTTACGCCATACTAACTGCTGTCATTTTTTTGTTTCTGGTGATGTTACATTCAATGATGTATTCAGAGATTTTTCTAATATGGCATCCAGAGATCCTGACAGGCTTAAATGCAATTTTGATGCAAGTGGACCAAGTAGACAGACACAACTGTGATAACAAAATCAATTTGTTCCACCTTCAATTGAAAACAAATATTTGAGGTCACTTCACATCAAAATGTTTCATTGCTCAAAAATAAGCACACAAATTCTCATTTCACTAAAGAAACCAATTTAAATATTCACTCTAGATTTAATCATACCACAAATCCAAAAGGAGTACAATTATATATCCAATTTATGTTTAGTTTTGTAGTAATTTGCACTAATCAGGAATTAATGTTTCACACTGACAATATTACTACCTGTCATGTAATGAAAGAAAACTGAACAGTACAAATTAGCATATTTTTTATTCATTAGGAATGTAAAATTTTCCCCATGATAATAACAGCATCGTTTAGAGGAGAGAATGGAATCTCGCATTGAAAAATTTGAGGAAAGAAAACATATTAGTAAATCATTAATTAAAAAAAAGGAATGAAATTTGTAAATAAAATTTCCCCAATGACAACTGAATGGAAGGAAGGACATCAATGTTTAATGAAGAGTATTGGGGTTTTCGGTTTTGCGGTTTTGGCTATTTTTAAGATTGGTTTTTCGGTCTTTGTGCCAGAAAACTTCGGTTTTTACTATTTGGGTCCCGTTTCTCTTCGATCTGAGCGGAAAATATGCGTCTCCACTGATCTCGAATAGCCGCAAAAAGCTCTGTATGCTCCACTTGTCACCACTGCATCGGATCGATCAGCGTTTTGATCACTAGGATGTGGAAATTTAAGGCTGTTTTGTATGCGATTTTCGGTTTTGATCTAATTTTATTGCGGTTGTGTGTTTTTAGTGATTGCGGTTGCTAATAGACCCCGATGCCTTCCTTCCTCAGCGGTTTAACAGGTTTAAGGGTGTGCATGAATTACGATTCTTGTCAACTTTTAACAATGCCACCCAAATATTTTAATTTCGATCCATTGTCAACTTGTCTCCAAGTCTGACAAGCAAATCAGAAGGTCCGCTTCAGGTTTCATTTATTCTCCTCTTTCGAAGAAGCCAAAATCAAACTCAAAGGAAGCGAAGATAGAAACTTTTGAAGTTGTAGTTGACGCAAACAAAGTATTTTGGAGACTTCAGAGAAAAACAAGGTGCCAAGTAGAAAAAAAAGCACTTCCAAAACTGTTTTGTTTGTTTTCCATTTCAAACTGTGGAAATGTGGTTTGTTTATGACACCAAATGCTTAGCTCTATTAATTATAAATGCAGACAAAACTTGGTATCTAATACTTTTATTTCAATTTTTTTAATTTGAAAACAAATTTCCCGGAAAACATACTCCACTTATCACATTCTTGTCAGAAACAAACCTAAATAAAACTTCAAGGATTGTCAAATGTCCATACCATTTTACAATTTATCATCTTTCAGGCTCTAGCGCAGCTCCCCAAGCTCCGACCATTTTGGTCGCCATTGCGAGACAACATTTGGCGACTGAAATTTCGACAAAAGTCGCCAATTGGCAACAAACAGAAATAAAACAAAGAGGAGGACATGTTGAAAATTTACCCAACGAAAAAGGAAAAGGAATCTTTCGATTTCTTTACATTGATTTAAATCAGTCAAATGTAAACTTAGCAGCATCATAACGTTGAAACGGTTAGATTTAAGTCGTTAAAATTTCCAACAGTGGCGCGTTATCGCGAAAAAGAAAATCTTGAAGTTGCGAGGATACCGATCGAGGAATTTCCGATACAGTCCCTAAAAATTGTATAATAACATTAGCATAATAATAGCGATTGCCAAGTCACGCGCACTTTTTTCCATCCTTTAGTCAACAAGTGTGAAATTGGTTCAACCTC
This sequence comes from Pocillopora verrucosa, assembly GCF_036669915.1. Taxonomy (NCBI): domain Eukaryota; kingdom Metazoa; phylum Cnidaria; class Anthozoa; order Scleractinia; family Pocilloporidae; genus Pocillopora; species Pocillopora verrucosa. Next base: position 2,442,776 of record NC_089319.1, read on the forward strand.
AGCGAGGAGACCGAAGAGGAAGTGTTGATTTTTGAACGCTTTCAATACAGTCAGTACGTGTTTCGGAAAACTCTTTCCAGCTACCTTAAACTAAAAAGACTTTAAGGAAAATGCTGTTTTTATCAAAATAATTAATCGATGCGCGTAAATATTCCTATTTGTAAGAACGAGGTGTATAGCGATAGTGTGAACTTCATTATTTGAGATCTATGATATTTTGGCTTGTGGGTGATACCCTTTATGGGTGCTTGAATTCGCCTTTTTCGAAACTGTAGAAAAAATGTGAAATTATTGTCCAGCGGATAAAAATCCTCGCCAAATTTAATTCCTTATAGAACATTTAAATTACAGAAAAAATGATCTGAAATGTAAAAAAACAACATATACAGGATATGTATCGGCAAACACAAATTTTATTAACTGGTCCTACTGGTAATTCAGTTAATTTTTTACCTTCTGTTGCGAAGTGTTGTCTTTAATTTACAAAGATTCTCGCTATCATCTTCATCTGAATCGGCTAGATTGGTCAAACTCCTTCGAATATCTTTCGTCCAGTCGTCAAAAGTTACGACATTTTGGAAACTAAAATGAATTTGAAACGCTTAAATCGCGAATTTTTATTCCCTTCTTTTGTATTTGCCGGCCTTGTTTTGAGATCGTAAAAGTATAACCCCGCAAAATACCGTATCACCAAAATCATGTAATTAAGTTCTGGCCACATAAAGTACCACTGAGTAAGGGAGATGAACCGATCTTCTCAGATAAGTTGCAGTTGAAGTGATTGCCAAAAAGAAGCCTGAAATGCTGAGAAGGTTCAAACTCGGAGGGATTTCCAGCCCGTGCCTTCCGAGACTATCAACTGAGCTACGTAGCCGCATGAAGGAAGAGGAACAGCCAAATTTACGTAGATTCTCAGGTTAGATGGTCCGACGGTGGTCAACTAGTATTTGGGAGGAGCGGGTCCGAATTCCGTCGAAGCCTAAATTTCTTTTTTCCTGCATCGTTTCTTCACTCTAAGTGCTTATTCTTATCCCTTAACTTTCGCAAAAAAATTGAAACTAAAAAAAACCAACCAAACAAACAAATAAATGACGGGGTACTCTGCATCAACGTAAATCTCTAAAAAGCAGTACAACAGAGAACCTTTGACGCTGGAAATGATCCGTAGTTTCAATTTCATACGGGAATGTCTCCTATGTCTTCACTTTTGTATCACAGTTGGCAGTCGCACAAGTCAATCGGAAAAAACGATCTTGAAAACTGGTGAGAAAAATGAAATTCGAACAACTAAGGCGGGTCTAGAGGCGCTCGTAATTAGTTAGAAAATTAATTTGGCTTAGATAGAGGGGGAAGGTGAAGGAGATTGTGCAGCGACGAGTCACATCTTTTCTGGTTACACTACTAAGCGTGCAATTTGAGTCAGAAAGCAAAAGCCTTCGCCATACTTGTGATTGTCTTTTTAAAGCCTCTATCAAAATAATTTCGGATTAATGACACTTTTAGCACGTATCCATTTCAGTTTCCGAAAAAAGTCTAGAAATGCGTGCAGTAACAAAAACGGCGAAAATTCGTCAAAATCGCTCTGACGAATTTCACTATAATTCGTCAAAATCGCCAAATCCATGAACAACCACTCGGTTTGACAAAGTTTCTTCAAATCTGCCATTTCGGTCACCGCGTGCATTTCTGCACTTAAGTAGAGATATGTTTAGGGAGTTTCCTCTCTCCGTTTCCCATATCAGCTTCCTGAGTGATCGAGAAAAGATGACAGGTAGAAACAAACCATTGAATAGTTGACAGCTGTAACTTTGCCAAGAATTAAAATTGTAGCTCTTCCAATAATGAAACTGTGAATTCTGTAGCAATGACTGACCGGAAGTCACCATACTTTCAGTATTTCAACTCACGACATAATGCGATTTTCATCTGATCGAAAACAGTGAGAATACAAACGCTAACAATGGATAATCTCAAGGAATTACTTAAACCAAAAACGTTTAACACAGTTAGCCATGCCGTAGTTGTTATTTGGATCCTGATCGGTGTAATCTTCCTTGGCATTTTTGCAGACGCAGAAAACAGCGAATCCAGGTATGATTTCCGCTGTGGCGGGGCGAAGAGTGAGAACATCGACCTTGTCCGTGGAAGATGTTTCGAGTTATACGAGAAGCAGTATAACAAACACGATTTTCCTATCTATGCCTTCGTGATCATGAATTTCTTCCTCATCGGAACTGTCTGTGCTATTTACTCCCAAATAGCGAGCCTCACAATCAATCAACTGTCGCCAAGCGCTCGTAACCGTGATCTCGAGGGGCAGTTGCGCGACCAAGGAAACGTACTTTCTAGTAAAAAGCTGTTTATCGCTTACTGCTGTCAACTTTTCGCAAGGATTGTTTTAGGAGTTCTCTTCATGGTTCTACAAAAACAGTTTATTTATCCTCGGGACTTCCCCCCCAACTTCCCTTGTTATCTAACCTCTGGAGGGAGTCAGCCAAGGAATTCTACTGGCGTCTGGCACGATTGTCATAATCAACGAGCAACTAAGAAAAACTCCTGGATGCGCGCTGTTCTTGTCGTGAACGGAATTTTTCTCTTTGGCATTCTGTTAGAAACCGTCTATATTTTGCTACGAGCCAGGAAAGAGGATAGTTTCATGAAAAATTCCAAGTTTCTAAAGGCTCACCTGAATCCCTTCCATGCCGACTCGCAAAATGCTACCACATCGACTCTGTCGAGACCTGAACCTCCGCAGCAAGAAAAAAGAACAGAGCAAGAAACGAACACCCCACAAGAACAACACCAGGAAGAGGAAAGTGAAGAAAATGAAACGAACATCCCACATCTGCCAAGCAAGCCTCAACAACTCCGAAAACCACCGCTTCAGGAATTCATCGAGAATACAAAGGAAATTATTAAAGAAGAGACAAATCAACCTCCCCAACTCCGGTCGCCTTTTTCAAGTACTCCCGGCGAAGGACGCCCACCTAAACATTTGACTCTGGATCAGATTTATACAAACCTTGTCGTTGTTCCAGACATGGCTAATTATGACTTTACTGGAGACAGACGACAGAAACTCGAAGTCTACACCAGATCGGGTGGGGAAAACACAACACCAAGAGGGCCGGAGGACATTCTTAACCACGAAAACAAAAACGTTTTGATTGTTGGTCGTCCCGGAATCGGAAAGACACTTTGCTGTACCAAACTCCTCAGAGACTGGGCATTTAACAAAGTATTCCATGAATCATCTGATGATAAAATCCATTTTGATGCTGCTTTCTTCATCAAATTCAGAGCATTCAACGCGGCAACCGACCTTAGCCTCCGGGAACTGCTCACATCGTCAGAACATTCCCACTCAGATCACATAGATGATGAAGTCTGGAATTACATCCTTGAGAACCCCCAAAGAGTTCTCCTAATTTTCGACGGAATCGATGAATTTAAACTTAATTCAAAGATCGGCGAGGAAAACTTCGAGCCTCAATTTAAAAACTGCGCAGACAAGAAGATGCCCTTGTATGCTCTATACGAGAAACTCGCGACCGGGAAACTTCTCAACGGAGCTGCCGTTTTGACAACCACGAGACCTACGGCTTTGTCATGCATCGAGCGTGTTAATTTCGACAAAGTCTTCGAGATCCTCGGCTTCTCATCCGAACAAGTCGAAGAGTACGTAACCAAATTTGCTGAAGAGGAGAAGCATGCGGGCGAAACAATATGGCGACACATCGGCGGCAACACGAACATTCTCTCTCTATGCTACATTCCTGCGAGTTGCTTCATCATTTGCTCAAGTCTCTTTCAAATGGCGAAGTTCTACGGTTCTAAAAGTCTAAGTCTACCAACGAAATTAACAGATATTTACAAGAAAGCAGTGAAAATATTTTACTTAAGACACAACGAAGAATTCCGTGGCAAGAATTTCACTCGCGAAGATTTTGAATCAGATAATTTGCCCCCTAACGTGGAAAAGAAATTCGAGAAACTTGAAAAAATGGCATTTGAAGGAATTAAAGAAGGAAGGCTGGTCTTCGGGGGAAACGAAGTACGCGGATTGGAAGGCAGCGCTCTTTTTCACCGCTTACCCGACCGTGAAACTACCCCGCTAAAACGTGAACAACAATTCTGTTTCATTCATTTAACAATGCAAGAGTTTTTCGCTGCGAGGCACCTAGCAAACATGGATGAAACAGAACTGAGGAACTTTGTTTCTACGAACATCGCGGACGGCAAATGGCAGCTGGTTTTTCAGTTTCTAGCAGGACTAATGAACGAGAAAGAAAACCTACCGAGCGAAATCATCACAGACCTTCTTCCTGTGGAAACTGAAGAGGATGAAAGCAAGTTCTACAACGAAGTGTGGACAGAGGATATGGAGCCAAGGAAAGTAACTTGTTGGCCGACTAGAGACAAAAAACATTTAGCAGTGACATTATTTAAATGCATTAACGAAAGTAGTGAGATGGAGGAAATAGTTCAGAGAAAACTACAACAAGTTAACTTTAATTTGGTAAATTTTAATGTTTGTCAACTCACACCCGTTGATTGTGCTTCAGTAGTTACTGTAATTAAGAATGTTCAACAAATTTCACATTTAGGTTTGTCTGGCAATAACTTTGGTCCATTAGGTTGTTTTGAAATTTGTAAGTTGTTAAAATGTAGTAAATCTCAACTAAGCTGGTTAAACCTCAGAGGAAATCAATTGACAGACGAAGCAGCAAAGTATTTAGCTGACGCCATCAACAACAACAACTGTCAGCTACGCACGTTAGACCTCGCAAGAAATAACATCTCACACATTGGAGCACAGCACTTGGCTGAAGCCATCAACAACAACAACTGTCAGCTACGCACGTTAGACCTCAGAGCAAATAACATCTCACACATTGGAGCACAGCACTTGGCTGAAGCCATCAACAACAACAACTGTCAGCTACGCACGTTAAGCCTCACAGCAAATAACATCTCACACGTTGGAGCACAGCACTTGGCTGAAGCCATCAACAACAACAACTGTCAGCTACACACGTTAATCCTCTACAACAATAACATCTCAGACATTGGAGCACAGCACTTGGCTGAAGCCATCAACAACAACAACAACTGTCAGCTACGCTCGTTAGACCTCAGAGCAAATAACATCTCAGACATTGGAGCACAGCACTTGGCTGACGCCATTAACAACAACAACTGTCAGCTACGCACGTTAATCCTCTACAACAATAACATCTCAGACATTGGAGCACAGCACTTGGCTGAAGCCATCAACAACAACAACTGTCAGCTACACACGTTAGACCTCACATACAATAACATCTCAGACATTGGAGCACAGCACTTGGCTGAAGCCATTAACAACAACAACTGTCAGCTACGCACGTTAATCCTCTACAACAATAACATCTCAGACATTGGAGCACAGCACTTGGCTGAAGCCATCAACAACAACAACTGTCAGCTACGCACGTTAGACCTCACATACAATAACATCTCAGACATTGGAGCACAGCACTTGGCTGAAGCCATCAACAACAACAACTGTCAGCTACACACGTTACGGCTCAAGTACAATAAAATCACAGAAGCAGGTAAACAACACGCAAATAATTTACTTAGCAATAGTCAGTCTAACTGTCGCCTTATTATATAACATCGCCAATTCACAAATAATTGCTTCATCTGGAAAAAAAGTTAAATAATCACTTACAATTCAAAATGTGAGGCAACCAGCTCAGTGACAATTACAACACAACCACCAAAATCGTGAATGAACGAAAGAAAACAAAGTTTGTGAAGCGCTCAGAGCAGAGAGATTATTTGAACCGGATCGAAATGAAGAAAAATGAACCAATGAACATGTTTATTGAGAACAAAGGATGTCAAAGTGTCTTTTTTTGTAAACGAACCAATTAACATTGAAGTTAAAACACAAAACTTACTGCATAGAAAACAAACAAACCTCGGACCTCTCAGGAAACTTTATCATTTTATGATTGGTTTATTTCGATCCTAAATTTACTGTATGCTTTTGTATGATTTGATCATTTATGTCTGTCACACGAAATAGTTTTCCGTTTAGTTTATTGAAATTTTTTTGGAGATTATAGGCGGATCAGATGAGTAAATACGATTCAGATCGCTTGCAAGGATAACAGTTTTCTTTTTTTTTGAGTTTGTTTTTCTTTTTTTGTTTGTTTTTCTTTTCGATCAAAAGAATCCGGTTCGAGTAGTTTCATACTGTACACAAATTGTAAATATGTAAATCCATTACTTTTCAAAGGCAAAAGACTTTATTGTAGGTTAGAGAGACATATTACGTTACACAATTTTTTAAGGTGTATGCAGTAGCTTTAGATATTGGAGTGTTTTTGCACATATTTTTTGCCTGTTACTATTACCATGATGAAATGAAAAACTCTGACAGTTGAGATTTCACTGACTAGTATTTGTAGATAAGAGCAGAACTCCTAAGTTTATCGGATGATTGTTGAATAAATCATGTAAGCAGATTTATTCTTTGTGTTGCTATCAATTCAGCCCCTATGGTTAGACATATCAGACAGAGTAAAGAGCTTTACAAAAAGTTTTGAAACAAAACAAATATTGGACAAAGGAAGACAATGGGGGTGGGGCAAGGGAAGGAGGGGTTGGTAAAGCCTTCTCAATATCAAACAAAAGTATAAATAATTTATCTGAGAAACATGAACAGCTCAAATAGAGGTTTTTTTTCAGCGGTACCTTTTCTTTAGCAGAGATAGCATCCTTCTTAAAATCAACTGTTGCCCTGCCTTAGGTTGAAATACAAAATTATTCCAACCCTATTTTAAACCTAGACCAAAATTCCACACCCTGTCTTAAACCAGAAATAAAACATCTTTAAAAAATTAAATGAAAATAGCTTATTACCTCAAATAAATGCCCCACCAGATATTGAAAATTCTGGTCCAAATTTTCATCATACACAATCATGTTTAGTTTTTTCATAATATACATGTTTAGTTTTGAGAATTCGGTATTGGATCAACCAATAATCCCCTTCCCCTTCCCCCAGCTGATATTTTCTTCAATCCCATCACTTGTCTGCTTGATATTGTATTGATATTGTAAGGAGAAATTCTGTCTTGGTCACTCATGGGAGTGAAAGGCTTAAAGGGTGAACACACAATGAAAAATTGCTTGACCCTATTTTTAATCAAGTTTCTTTCACAAGTTAACAAATATTCAATACCCTATTTACATGAACATGTGAATCTGTCACCTACTAACAATTTTAATCTTAAGTATTCGTAACAACTATAACCATAATGCTTTCTGTTCTCTGAGGCTTATAACCCATTAACTTCCAAGGACTGAATGCTACTTCTCCCTTGCAGCTGCTATACATTTCATTGTAAATTAGTTTTGAGAATTTGAAGTTAGATCAAGATTAAAACTTGAAGGTATTCTCATTACCTTTGTGCTGGAAAATGTATGAATACAACAAGGAGAAGCTACATGTTAATCACTTCCAAGAAGTAAAGGATTAAGACATGCTCATCTGCAATTATTGTTAGGAGTTCTTTGTCTCAATATAAACAAATTGCGCTTTAACTTGGGGTAGAAGAGCACAGAACACGTCATCACAATGGAATGTGCTACACATCAAATTCATCACCTTAGAGAAAAATGTGTAAAAATATGTGATATGTCAGTTAGCTTACTCACAAGCATATTAACTTGGTACATCTAGAAATATGCAAATTAGTCTTTAACTTACATTTATCTCGGTAGTCTGGAAATGTGGAATTCTGGAAATATGCCAATAATTCTTTAGCTAGGTTGCATGTATCTTAACTTGGCAGTCTATAAATGTGACAATCTGGAAATAGTAAAAGGATATGGTTTTAACTTTGGTTCTAAAAACATTCAATTTTCTTTGTAGCCCACTGTCTTGCTTCCTCTACTTCATTCAGTAAAGAAAGATCCTTAATCTATCAAACACCTTTGTTTTGTTCAATTTCCCAACAGAAACATGGGAGAAGAGAGGGACAAAAGTTCAAAGAGAGGGGGGGAAGAAAAGAGAGGACCAAGAGGGGAGGGGTATGACAAAGGTTACAAAGGTGGTGAAAATGGTGACAATAAAAACAAGAAAAAAGAAAAGGTTTTAGAACAAGAAAAACACTAGAAGCGTGGCATTCCAAGTTAACTCCCAATGCGGACAACAATTCCTGTCCTTTGCCCGGACAATACAACATTCTTTTTAACAAACATTCTTAGTTATCAGTATTTTTAATTTTTTACTTTGTACTTCACACCTAGTATTTCTTACCTTTTTATCATTTTACCCGTTGAAGGCTGTAGCGCAAACAGCCGAAAGCTCCTATATTTTTTAAAAGTTTTAGCCAGAGATCGTTTTTTTTTTTTTTTAAATTTTACAAAAACAAATATGTTGATCCTGGTAAAATGAAGATCAACCGTACCAATACAACTCAATAGAAAAGGGCTTAGAAATAACAATTACCTCAGCATATATGGTTTGCCCTTTTTCTTGATATCACTTAAATGGCACAATTCACAAGTTTTCTTTACCTCTTGTTTGAACCATTTCAACAGATATGATGTGTGCATGTGTTTTACTGAGCCTGAACCGTAGCACTGAGTTTTAGGGGCTTGTTCCCCTGAAGAGTGATAAATACAGCAGATGCTCTGACTCAGACAGATCAGAATTTCCTGAAAATTCACATTTCCTGAAAAACAGTAAAGATTAATTTTTTAGTGATTTTTGAGTTATTAGCTGAAATATGAAGTATATGACCCTATGTTGGCATATAAAAAGATATTTATCTTGGATGGGCACATTAGGATATGTATCTTGCATTAATCTGACTTGTGCATCAGGGTATGTATCTCACACTAATCAGATCACAGCAATGAGGTATGCTTGCACCAATCAGAGTGTCAATACTGTCCCTCATGCCTATCACATCATGAAATTAGGGTACCACAATTTTTGCCTTTTGATTGCTCTTTTTGCAAAAGCTGAAAAGATCACAAAGTTATATTTACTTTCTGCGTCAACTGTCATGTGGACTATCTGTTTATTTTTGCTTTTAAAAGTTCTCCATGCTTCTGTTAGTCATCTTGTGTTTAAAAGGTATTTTCCTGATACAATTACATGTTAACTTGTTGCTATGGATTAGACTTTCTCAGATAGTATGCCATTTTCCAGTAAACAACCTAAATTTTACAACACAACCCCACTCCACTGAAAAAATTTCACATGGAACTAAATGCTACTGTTAGTCAATTTTCCATGTAATTCTCAAGTGCTGAGATATTATCGAGCGATCAAATTCACTTTTAACTGCCTAGGACTTCATCCCATCACACGTCAATTCCTTCTAGACAGCCTGCATCTTATCATGTATTCCACACAAATGGGGCAAAGTACAGATAGGCAATTACCAAATAAAGAGCCCATGTTGTTATGCTTTGAAATATGATACTTTTCTCACCACTTTTCTGCACTAATGTTGTTCATTTTTGCTAAATTTACTCTCCATTTAACAATATCTTCATCAGAATCTTTCATAGGTAAATACTCTTTTTCTTTTACAAAAATGCAAAAATCAGTTGCTTTAAGTTTCCCATTTTGACCCAGCCATCAAAACAAAAAATTATCTTGCATGCATAGCATGCCTATGTTTTAAGAATGTCCTTGTCAGTAACTAATATCAACAGTGAAAGAGTATTTTTGGACAAAAATAAGGGGTGTTTCAGCTCAGGGACAGTACTTGAAGTGTTACCAAGTGAACAATTTTGCCTTTCACTATCCCTACCATCAAATGGGAGGCCTGTCCGACAAATTAAGAATTAAAACACAACTATCATACCTTGTGGCTGACAAAGATAAATGCTATAAAGTGGTAACTATGGTATTCTCTATTTCCTTTCTTCACATTTTCAATTTGTTTTTTCTCTTTTTTTATTCTTCTTTGGTATTATTCTTTAAGGAAACAAAAAATCTTAAACCACTGCCTATGGTTAAAATCAAGCAGAGGGTAAAATAGTATGCTAAATATTTAACTATCATAACAACACTCCTTAGTATGACACTGCACAACAATTGGAATCATCATTTGTATGAATGTACTTCTGACTTTATGGGTCACTGTGGTAAGACTAAACTCTTAAAGATTCCCTGTCTTTTTGTAGACATACCACAAAGCATATCTATTTCTCAGAGAAAACTGGAAAACTAAAATACTCCTAAACTCCACCAACTTGGGGAGGACGTTGGTTAGGAAGAGGAACAGGGGGCTGGTTTCACTTTAATATTCACAGGTGACTCATAATTCTCAAAAACTGTCTCACAATGTCATTGGGAAATCATCAAAAGAATAATTTACAGGCCTGTTAACAGCTTCATCATCTGGAAAATTAGCCTAATGCTCTTTGAAAAGTATAAAGCTACTAACTACTGGAGAAGCAGAACTGGGAGCAGCAGAAGCTGAGGGAAACGTGGGGGGGGGGGGGTGGGTCAACAACTACACATTCAAATAAAACTATCATTCAAATGGAGTAAAATTATCACGTTCAATACGAACATACTGATCTACTGCGAAAAATAGAGTTAATCTTGATCATTCTTGAGGATATACATACAAAAATCAAGATTGCTATGTTGAATTTGTACCAGATAAAAACATTTCACTCACTAAAAGCTGCAGACTCTTCCTACGGCAGCTCCTCGTCGTCACCACCTTCTCCTTCCCTGAAACATCAACATGACGATGTTTTCGTTCCGCTTGTTCCTTGGAGTTAACTAATACAAAATAAAAGTCAGTCTATGACTTCACGTGCATCTGTTGTATAGTTAAGGGGAGTAAAACGCACAACTGTGAGAACGTTTGATGAGGCAGCTTTCACGTTCAAATCAATAACAATATCAACATGTAGAGGTGACACCCTGAAAAACATGATTCCGAAGAGCGTTGGCCAGTGTCAGGGCTGAACCAGGACGAGTCACAAGAGATATGATTTAACGAGTGTCCCACGATAATTCGCCATTTTGAAACCGTGAGGGGCTTTGAGACGAAAATAACCACCAGCTGCTGGTACACTTTATGATACATACACCACCTATTACAGTGGCCCATCATTATGGCGGAAAGAACGCATTTTAATTTTATCACATTTTGTAAAAAGGAGCAAGTATATTTCTCGGCGCTGACATTCATTCTTCCATAGCTCTTTTCTTTTGTTACAACGAGCATATCAGACTTTCCCGGAGAATCGTGATCGTGTGGTATTTTTGTATTTAATTTTTTTAATTCACACCGATCTATTTTCGATATTCCTTATTTTTTTTAGGAAGCCCAAAGTCACGAGGAGGATCCCCCAGCTACTGCTGGTCGTGCAAGAAAAAGAGAGTCCTTTTTTTGTAAGTTTTATATTTCACGTGTGGGAGCATGATTTTTTTTGTTCAGCTTGTAAGCTGTTGTATATGAGATTTTCATTTTCTATTTTTTTTCAGGAGGCGTTTGAGACAGACTCAAGCAAGCGCAACCAGATGGATAGACAGTACATGAAGTCTATGCAAACAAAAGTATTTCAGTGTTTCCTTTTTTTAATTTTATATTTTTGTTTTTATATTTATTTATTTATTTGAATTTCCCAATGTAATTTAACAAGACTTTAAATAAAAATTGTTTTTTTAAGCCCATGATATCGGGTTTGAAACTGTTTGTATCTACATCCCTAACAATGCAGTACCTCTGGAATTTTTTTAATTCTAAACTAGCCCTACCTTCCTTCCTTCCTTTCTGTCTGTCTGCTTGGCTTTCTTCCTCTATTTTTGCTCTATTTCTCTCTTTTTGCTTTTAGATGCAAGAATGGTATGCTAGGACTAAGCTGTCAGCACTTTGCTTTGCATTTTGGTAAGGCCAGTTCTGGATTGCAACAGGTTTAATGCTTTGACAGTTTAAGGCACTGATTGATGTTATTTATAGCCCACAGTATATTTTAAGTCTTGGAAGATATGGAACATTTTTCTGATTTCTCATTCACTTCTCTATACAAGTAATACTTATTTTAACTGGTTTAATTCATTAAATTCTGAGTGCATTTTAGCATCATTTTGCTTTGCATCTGTTATAAGTACTTTATTTTGTTAGTCTAGTACCCACCTTTCTGCTTCCAGATTTTAATTTACAGTACAATACAGTTTGAATTTTTATTTCCTATAGTGCAACAAGTTTAAGCTCAAGAAATGGCAGCTGATGATGACATATACCACCAGAAGACCCTGTGCAATTTAGAGTAGTAGATCTGAGGAAAACAGTAAAGAAGTTTTAGCAAGCAAACTGGATAAACAGTTCATTTTTCACAAATGCAAACAGTTTTGGGGGTGATGTACTTAAAAGGCTATGCAATTTGTCTATTCTAATCATACAACACACAATTTTGTTTCTTTAAAGTGCTAAATTGAGTAGTAATGCAGTTGTTAAATATAAAAATTTAAGCACCCACTGTCAATTTTCCCATAAATTTGCAGAATATATATTGTGTATTTTCATGTCAGTAGATCTGAGCCTGGATAGGGGAAAGAAGCATGCAGACAAGTTTGGTGGCCTGAAGAAGTTGAGCTCACAGATGTAAATAAAAGCAGCAAGCGACCACATTTGGAGGATTTAATTTCAATAATGCATTCATACAGAAATTGGAATCAACAACAGCACCCTCAAGAGGTTGACATCACAGTCTAGATGATTCTGCTCACAGTCCTGTGATTCCCATTCCTGTATTATCAGCACCAGCTTCTGCTTTTATTTCTGATCCTCCCTCATCTGCCCCTGAAGTTTTTGCAAGCCCCATTTGTCCTCCTGCTCCTTCATCAACACCTGCTGTCACCACTTCCATTTCTGATTCTTCCTTTGCAACTCCCAAAGGTCACATCCTGCCTTCTCTTCTATTTGAGGACATTTTTGAGAGGAAATTTGGGAGTGAATCAGTTTACTGTGGTAATATGTGGCAATCTGTACTGCAAACCTGCAGTGAACTGAATCAGATCCAAACATCAAAGATGCCAAGTATTCTAGGAAAACTGAATGAAGATGTAAGCTTCCTGTTATTAATTGAACTCCTTCTTTTTGTTCATTACTTTTTTGTGCATGTATGTGTGGCAAACAAACATACTATTTCATTTATTTATTTCACAATTTAATCTTGTCTAGGATGCAAGTATTTTGTTTTGAATTTACCATTCCTGAACATTCTCTATGTCATTTCATCAGCTGTCAGCTAAAGTTTTAATACCAGTTGTTCAGCTAGAAACTTGTTAAGGAGGCTATGTCCAAGCAGTTTGGTCCTACTAACTCCAAAAGGTGGATATTGTTTGTTTAAGGGTCCACTAATGCCAGGCCAATTCCAGTTCTTTAGTGTGATGTTCAAAAAGTTTTATTTTCAACTTAATGATTAGGGTTGGGGTATTTAATGAGGAATCCATCATGAGGGCAAACAATAATGAGAGTTAATTAACAACCTTTGACTATTAATATTAATGTTTTTTTGTTTACCAATTTGTGATCTACCTATTAATGCAAGGTGTTTTTTCCTTTCCTAGACTGAAATCCATACAATCATAAAGCCCCAAATTGCAAGGGACATTTTAGGGTGCATGGTCAGATTGCCTTGGGAGGTGACCTTAAATTTATCTCCTCACAGTCTGGAACATCTCCCGAAGATCTCTTCACATCAGTTTAACAGCAATGAGAATCAGCGCAGACTTCCTGAGCAGTAAAAAGTTCAGTAAGAGTTATTGACTTGGAATGATTATCATCATCATTATTATAATTACTATTATCATTATTTTCATTTATAAATTTTATTGTATTGGTTGTTATTAACTTTATATTCTATTGCTTTTAGAGATTTTCCAGCTATGTTGACCAGTCCATTTATGAGCTTGGTCTGGAGCCCTTCTACTCAAGTGGGGATGGAAACTGCTTTTATAATTCATTATCCATACTCATGTCTGAACATGAAAGTGACAGTGAATTTTTTGGACTGGGTGCAGCAATGTATGCTCTTGCTCACCATGACCACATTGTTGATACAGTAAGAACAATCAGTTATTTTTTGTTATGTTTGCTAAGCTTATTAGTGTACAATTTTAACGTCCTTGTTTTATGTTTTAAGTGAACTTTAACAGAGGTTTACCTCTGGATCTCCTTTTCAAAGCTGAGACTGAGGCATAATAAATCAATCTCAAATTAATCTTTGAAAATTCATTTATTAGTTCTTTCTTTAGGTGCTTGTTTATGTGGTTGCTTGTTATACAGAAATATTTTAATCCAGCTGTTAGAGAAATTTGCTACTTTGATATTCTCAGATTACTTAGCAAGCAATATAAGGTTGTGGTTTTTTTCGTTATCCTCTAAACACTAACTGCCATTCATGTCAATTCATTTCTTTTCATCAACTTCATTTGTTTCATTGACTGCTTGCAAAACCCAAAATCCTTTGATCACTTTTGATAATTACACAATGATTTTTTATGCACATGGTTTTCAATCATATTTGACAACTGTCCAATAAACTAATATTTGTAGTAGCTGGATAGATAGCTTTATTAAAAATCCCATGGCAGCCTAATAAGGCTGAATTGCATGATTATTTACAATACAATACTGGCTAAAATTGTAGGAATAGTAGTCATCTCAGTGTCGTGTTAACCATTCCTGTAGTTACTTATAACCCTCTCTTTAGAAGTAACTAAACTGCATTTCAAAAAATTATATTCCGTTGGCAATATAACTTTAAAAGGAGTTACTTTGTGCTTCTGTCATATCTCTTTTTACAGAATGCGTGGCATTTTAGTGATAGAGGCGATGCTTTGTAGTGGGCAGCCAGTGTGAGTCTTTCATCAAACGAGGTTCAGGAAATTAAAGGCAAATCCATTCAGGAAATTGTCGCAAAAAGTGTCCAAAGCCAAGTCTTCAATGCCTTAAAGAATTTTACTGATATTGGTAACTAACTTGTTACTTGTTCGTTTTAAGGACTGGCTCACATTCTTTTGAATCAATTCCACGTCTTTGTCATCTTATTACGACCAGTTATCAGCTCGTTTCTCCAGGCAAGTTGGCATTACAATACTGACATTCGCATTTTTTTAAAGAACTCTTACAGGTAACCTTTGCTGCCGGCTTTTTGAAGAAACCAATACAACAGCACTGCGAACTGTCTGGGGCTGTATGGTACAACACAAAACAAAGTCCTCCTTGTTGCTTCCAGCCAGACAGGGAAGAGGGGCCTTTTCACATCATCTGGCTGCCACTTACAGGACAAGGAAACACCTTCAACCATATATGCCTCCTTCTGCCGTGGAATTGTGGTGCATTAGATGCTTTCTTGTGCGTTTTTCAGGCGAGGATTTAACACCCAACTTTCAAGTCGCAATGAGATGGTGCAGTGCCTTACCTGCTTTGAGTGCTACCACTGCGTTTGTTTGGGCATTTCTTTCGAAGAGGCCAAGGATTCCACCATAGTGGATTGTGGCTGAACGTTGCCCCACCCATATCGGAGCCACGACATGTGAGTGTACAGTGGAATCCCTATTGTTCGAACCTCCTGATAACTCGAACCCTTGAAATGCTGTTTCCCTTCCCTCAGTCAAACACTGTAACTTTACACCGACTCCTAAAGCTACCTTATTATTTGAACAAAGTTTTGTTTATCTTGAATGTTAGAAAAAATCTTGATTCCACTGTACTTTCCCTGTCTTGTTTTGGCTCGTTTATAATGTTTTTAAACTAAGCGTTCTGTTCATTTTATCCATTATATTTTGTAGATCGGTGTACTCAAACCAAGGTAGCATTCTACGGTTTCTAGCGAAGGCATATTTGAAGGTTTGTACGTTAACGATACAATTATTATAAAGAATTTATCAAATCTAAATTACGGGTTAAAGTTTGTATTGCTTCCTTTCATTTTCAGACATTAACAACAGAACTCCTAATTAACAAAAGTATACATTAAGGTTGGCACTGAACACCAAACATCGTCTTTTGTTGCACCGAGACTTGATGAGGTTGGTAGCAACTGGACCCCTCGGAGTACACGCGGTAATTCCATTTGGAGATTTAAAAATATCTGAACAAAAAAAATTGCGATACTTAGAATCGCTTGTAGGACATAAGTTCTTGCATAATTTGAAACCTCCTTTGCTTCACAGAGACATAAAACCTGCCAATGTGCTGGCAGCTGAGAAACCTCACATCACAAAGTTGTGCGACATGGGTTTGAGCAAACTGAAGTCCGCGCTATCCCTTACTCACACGATTAGCTCAGCAATCCGAGGAACTCCCTCTTACATGGCCCCCGAATGTCTGCTTGAGAGGAAGAAAGCAGCAGTCCATTCAGATGTCTGGTCATTGGCATGTACGCTCGTTGAACTTTTCACCGAGATAGAATGTTGGGAGCAACTGTTGGAAGGTAAGGAAGCAGCGGCTGGAAGGAAAAGTGATGATTTCGACAGCGACGTTGAGTCACTTATTGCCATCATGAGGAAGAAAGAATGCCCGCGCTCACTAGAATTCTTGCCAGACACAGTTGGTGCTTCCCTTCGGGGTATTCTCGTGGACTGTTTCAAGTATGAAACAAAAATGAGGCCAAGAGCTATTGACCTTGTAAATGCATTTTCGTAAAGGTTCTTAGAACTCACCAGTCAGTGTGAATAATGCTTGTAGCAGTTTAACCGTTTAAATATTTTGTTAATTTTTCAACAATGAAATGTTTCTGTTCAAGGACACAACTAAGGCTGTTAGAGTTTAGTTGAGGAAGGAGGAGTATTAGGAAAGTCTAGGTGTTGTTTCATCGACACACATGAGTCAGTTGAAATGGCGTAGTAGGCAAGATGTTGAGTGATCTGTTATAAAAATGCCACATTCATTCCTCGGTAATTCCCCACCGTTCCTCCTCTCCTCGTCTGGCCTGCCTTTAAGAAGGCATAATTGAACAACATGTTTTGACGAGTGTGGAATCTATATAATAATAAGCTTCAATTATGACTACTCAAGCACAGTGAGATAATTAAGAGGTTCTAGTCGGAAAACAAAGTAGGCGGCGTCATTCCATAATTTTCATATATTCCTTCTTGGCAATCAACATTTTTGACGCTATCGTTGATATTTTTAGTTAACACTCGAAGATTTTGTACGTTATCGATCGATAGACTAACTGACCATTCAACATTAGCATCAGTGTTAGTACAATTTACAACTTTATGTCCTGTTATAGTACTATTACAGTTATGTTCTAGTTATGACAAGTTATTCTCTTTCGGACATCCTAACGAAAAAGTACTCGAAATAGCTTTGTTACGGGACATGAAAATGCCACATACGGACAACATAATGTAAGTAATGAAACTGTTGCTTTACCTTTACTTGTTATGTGCTTTTCCCACACTAGTCAACACGCAAGACGAGGGGCGAATGCTGGTAAAATGCGGCGAGAGAAAACCACAACGGTCGGATTAAGTCATCCATTTTAAGAAATTGGACAATCTCACAGTACAATTTAAGAGCCTCGCGTTCAATTAAACTATAATCTGGTTTGATCAATCTCAGTAGTTCTTCTAAATCCTTGTTATGTTCGACACAACTCTCAGCATACATTTCTTTGCAAAGAGTTACATCCTTGATGTCCACATTTATCAAGTAGTTGTGTGACTAAAACCATTAAGGATCAGGGACTTTTCGCTCACCGAAACATAACGACGCACATTGACGGACTTAAAAAATTTTTTCACCTCCTGAATACTGAAGACTGAATTAAGACTAAGGACAGAATTCTGTAGTGAGAAGTATGATTTCGTGAAGTGTAAAGCCTCAACTAAGTCTTAACTCTTAATTCATATTTTATAAGTCTGAAGTCCCTTCTCGGCTTTCGTAATGACACAACATCATTTCTCCCGATGGAAACTCTGACCATTTTGTTTCTAATCGTCTTCGCTTTTGTCGATCCCCCGGTTTGTAAAGTACCACCTAATCACAAATCCTTTGCGGAAACGTCATACAAGGTGTTACGTCGTGACTGTTTAACTCGACCTTTTAGCTTCCAGTCCTCCATTAGCTTTCCGATTTTGGTACCCAGTCTACCTCAGCAAGCTTCAATGTTTTGAATGATTTTGAATAGTTCACGTCGGCGTCTGTAGATCGATGGCAAAATTTCCAGTCAAATTGTACGTTTACGACCTCTCTAGAGGTATGGCAAGACAGCTGTCACCTTTTATACTTGGTAAGCTCGATAATAATAGAAGTGCTTATTTTATTATGCGAGAAATATCCCAGCTGAAATATCTTTTTAATTTTGTGTTTCGCACTGTGACTCAGCAAAGATGCGACTGTTAAACACTTAATCCTTTAGAATAAAAGCCCAGAGTTACTAAGTTTTAAAATTCAGGGAATATTTTAAGGGCAAATTAAACATTTATCCGACTTCATCTTTTTAATTGCAACCGAGCTGTCAGGTCTGTTTATTTGGTATGTAGATGTGATACCGAGCCAGCTTATTACATCTTAGTCTAACATCTAGACATATACATTTATTAAGGTAGTGAAATCTGTACAGACATCACACCAACTATTAGTTATTTTTTCTGCACTTGTATCCATAGGCAAGCAAATCGATGGGATCTGGTATGTGCTTATCTTTTTCTGAATAGAATATTGGGTGATTTTTTTTCATTCCTAGCCTAGAATATATTTAAGATTTTAACTGTACTGTGTGCTCTGTTAATTATTCGCATCGGTAGTATGATTTTGATTTATAATTTTCAGTTTACCTTGGCCCATGACCAAACTATTCGTAGAAAGTTTTAAATGGCCATGAACAAGGAGTATTGCTTGGTTTGAAATGTTTGATCAGAATCAATCATTTTAAGCATTGTAGACACTGTATAATTACCTTTTCCAATTTAGTCCTGACCAAGATTATCACTAAGATCTTAACACTAATTCTCTCAACATTTAGCAGTAAATCAATTTGATTTTGGCTGTTCCTAAGAATTTGTTGCAAATCAGGCCAATATGTTGATAATTGGAGAGATTGCTTCTGTATGACTTCAGAGCCTCAGAATAGATATGACTTTCAGTAATCTTGTTGCTTCAGACTACTTAGTGTCATTCTACAATTAATTGCAAGTGATCACATGTATGTAATTTTTTTTGTTTGTAAATTAAATTTACTTTTTGTTTGATTCAGGACCAAGTGTGGAGTTAAATGCTGTGTTATTTTCTTTTGCCTTTTTTTTTATTATCTTTTAATACTTTGTTTATAGGCATACAGGCCTGGTGTGTTATGATAGGGAGTTTTTTTATGGCGGTGATGGAATAAATAGTTGTCTCCCGGTATGTAATATCTTGATCTTTTCTCTAACTATAGTAAATCAAGAAATACTGTAAGGTCTTGAAGTAAATCTGGACTCAACTCTGAAATCTGAACAAGACATTATTAATTTCTGGTAGCATGACTGCTACAGCTTTCTTTTCTCTTTTACCTGTACCATAGGTTACTTTCTACTGATTGAAACAATTTCTTTTTTTTGTTAGGGTGGAACAATTCTTGGTAGTCCAGATGAAGTTGTTGATCTTGGTGATACAGAAATAACTCAAGATCTTTTCATTGATTTTTTAAGTGCTGTTGGACAAGAAGATTTTAGGTACATATTGATTCATTTTATGTCCTATTTTTCAGTAAACTTGCAAGTAAATGAAGCTCTCTTTACAAAGCTGTAGAAATCACTTAACACTCATTACTAACTTTTTGTTTTGAATTGAT
Organism: Pocillopora verrucosa; assembly: GCF_036669915.1. Classification (NCBI taxonomy): domain Eukaryota; kingdom Metazoa; phylum Cnidaria; class Anthozoa; order Scleractinia; family Pocilloporidae; genus Pocillopora; species Pocillopora verrucosa. The sequence goes on from NC_089319.1 coordinate 2,462,606, forward strand.
TATCAGAGGAGAAAAATATAACTTGTTTGAACACAACTGCAACACCTTCTCATCAGAAGTGGCCATGTTCCTGACTGGGAATAAAATACCACAACATATTCGAGACCTTCCTTCAGAAGTTCTGAACAGGTAACTGCGTACAACAAACAATCATTACTAACAGTAATGATGGAATCATTTTTATACAGTATGCAAGTTGATTTGTTGATATGAGGCAGGCTGCAGGGGAAATGGGTGGGAGGAGGGGTGTATATGAAGAAGTAAAGCAATTTATTAGTGAGGCTTCTACTGTTTGTGAGAGGGCATCAATTGGGAGCCTAATGGGGGCGTAATGCCCAGCCAGGGGGTCCAAGGGTACTAAGAATTTTGACCATGAAGTAGGATAATTCCTTGTTTTTCCTTTTTTTGCAATGCTTCCAGTTAAGTCAAGGGCAGATTCATTCATTAAGAGAATCAATGTATTTTTTGGTGATAATCAACAAATAACTGTCGAACTGAATTTTTTCAGTTCATTTGGTCAGATGATAAGACCCATGATAGACTCTGTATCTGTGAGGCCTTCAGGAGGCACGTCAATATCCCCTACACCATCAACATCAAGAGCACCAGAATCAATATATGAGCCAAGAAATAGTCCCCCTGGAAAGACTAAGCAAAGGGAACCACCAGATGGCTGGTAATTGGTCTATTAGATCATAAAAATAATTGAGAAACTGTACTATTTATTTTTGGCCTTGAGAAATAACTTAAGCTCACTAAAATTAACATTTCTACAGTTACCAAATGACTTTGCACATATACATGCACCCTGAGCAAAATTATGGTTTTTAGGGTGTGTTTACTGATGGAGTTGTTAAAAATTAGAGGAATGGAGGGAACAAATTGTTTATCCACAGCTCTCTGGCTTGTTTCTACAAGTGTTGCATCATTCTATTGAACAGCCAGCTTCCAAACCAGCAACTATGCAGGTTAAGTTATAACTTTGTGCTCAGTGGCATGTACAGTTGCTAAGGTATTGGATATACACAATGTACATAGCACATGTTGTAGGTGGACCAAGGTTATCCTAAATTTCTTAAAACTTTTATAATTCCTTTATATGTAATATCTAACCTAAAAGGAATTTTAAGAGGTATTTCAAACCTTAGATCAGATGAAAACGCGCACATATACCCAACATGTACATCAATATTTTTAAAAACTCCAATTCAAAACCTGTCAATTGCACTTGACAGAATCTCTCATGACCTTATTTACAATCATTGATAATTAATAATTAGAATTACTTTTTACAGACTGAGTAAGCTTGATTCTAGGGCTAATAACTGTTATACTAATAACTATTTAAGATTAACAAATAGAGTAAGATTATCATTCACCAAATGAAGTAACTTAATAGGAACTTACATCTGTTCTGTATTTATTTATTTAATATATATATATATTTTTTTTGACTCAAACTCTAGTCAAGGTGCCATATCAAGGAACCCTAATGTTTAGAAGGATGTTAAGGTAAGTTTTAATACAATATGATGACAAAAGATATATGTTCATATGCTGTGCACCAAGTTTTTAAATGAAAGTATACTGCTGGTTATTTTGGATGACCACACAATCATATATTTGTTTGTCTCAAAAGGGCCCATTATTGATATCTGATCTGAGAGAGTGTTTGAAAAGAATGGAATTGTCAGATGAAGATCTAATTTACCTTGATGAACTTAAAAGATGCTTTGAAGCTGAAAACCTTTCAAAAGTGAATGAGAGCCAGATTCAAAAATTAGGTAAGTTATATTTTGCAATAGGTTTTGTACTGAATTGAGCCACACTGTAAGAATAACCAGATTCTTTGTCTTCTACAACTATCAAACCCCTCTTTTATTTAAAAAAAATATATCACTTCATAGGGCAATAAAGTACTTTATTCAGATATCAGTGATGATCTACATTCCTATTAATTAAATATTGATTTTTTGTCCTTCAGATCAGCTTATTGATAAATACCTGACAGAGGAAGGCAGTCAGGCACTACATCTCACTTTAAAACTTCTGCAGTTGTTATCACAGTGTGAAAAATTGTTTTCATCATCCAAAGGTGAGATGATTGACATAAAATTGATATTTTGTTAACTAAGAACATATTCCATCCCATTTTCTAGTACTTCTATGTTTTTACAATTAATTCTCTCTTTTATAATTAGCATATGATACAAGCATGCAAACATGCATTGTAAATTGTACGTAAATTGTTACAGTATCAGGCAAACCTGTGTCTCTGGGTTAATTTTTATGATATGAAGGGGGAGGACAATTTTTGAGTATTACTCTGTGCTGATTCCATAAATGTTATGTACTTGTTTTATCATAAAAAGGGCTACAGGAGACTGTAAAAAAGGCCTGTGGGAGTTTCCCAAGCATTCCATCTCTGTAACTCAAGTTAAGTGCATCAAATTGGTAAATGAAACATGCTATCGTAAATGATATTGTTCAGGTCTTGAATTAGATAACAGTCCAAGTCAGAAATTATCAAATTTTTTATGAATACCATAGTGTTAGCCAAAGTAATGTTTTGTTTTATTTTGCTACCTTGATGATACATTTTTTTTCTTTCATGGCAGTTTTGCAGTGCTATCAGCCATCAGTCTGGTCACTCCTCCTTGCTTGGTGACAGTCACCCCACACCTCTTCCTGCTGTGACAATCAATTGTCTCAGCAAAGATTTGGAACTCCAAACTGTCGGAGCTGCTTTGGTTTCCAATATCGCAAGACTAAAGGTACTTGTGTGTTCACTGTGTATTTTATATTTTTGCTTATAATCAGCACTCCAAGTTGCAACCATTTTGGTCGCTAGATTTTCAGCAAAAGTAGTCAGCCAAATGGCAGCTTGAAAACCTTGGGTTTGGACAACTGGTGACATCTGTTTATGATCTTTGTATAGCTACCTGCTTCTCAGTGGTCTGTCTTTTCATTTTGTTGTTCATTTGTTTCATACATTTAATATGTGATTTTTTTAAACACTGAAACGGTTTCATGATTTTTCTCAATCGTGATTTATTCTTATTTATTATTTGTACTCACACATCAGATACACAAAGACATTGAGTGTTCTACAGCCATCATTGAACTTTTAAACAGAAATGTTTCTCCAGAGACAGGTAAGTTCAATGGAGGGGTTGGTTTTAAACATCGCATTTGCCACTGAACTTTGCATTCCTTAAATGTCTTGTTTTAGTCATTAGTTTATGACCAGTAGCTCGTCATCTGAAGACTCCAATGTTCGTGCATGCTTGTTGATTATTTAAAGTTTTCAAATATTTTAAATGCTCCAAACTCAAGTGATATGTCAAATTTCTTAACTCTGACATTTTCTTGACGGCACTGGTTTTAATTAAAAAATAGGAAATGTGTAGCAGCCTGAGGGGAGAATAAATAACCAGATCTTGGGAGCAAAAGGGTTCACCAAAATGTGACAGTTGACATTCGGGTTTCAAGGTGGGAGACAAGTGCTCTCAGCATTGTCCATTCACTGTACTCCTATGTGCATGTACATGTATCTGTGTAGAATAACTTTTTGCTTGTATATTCCACTGTAATCATTTTATTGTGCACATGTATATAACTTTTCCTGCATTCCCTCAGTGAGTCATACATTACCTGCCAGTGGAATTCATCTGCATCCTACACTAGATTCCAGTGCTGGCCACAAGTCATTGAAGCATAATTCAAGTGCTGGACCAGATGCATTATACCATCCTCCTTCAGACTACATGGAGCTGGACAACAAAGCAGAAGTAAACAGCCTATCATCCATGAACACCCCTGGTCTGTCAGGTACAGTACGTGTACTGTGTAGTGGGCTGTTGCATAAAGTTGGCTGACTGAATTAAACAAAACCAGTGCCTTCTAAAATTCATGTATATTCATGTGGGTTGTGAAATTTAAGAGGTATCATGCTAAGTGTGTATGTGATAAATGCAACATTTCAAAGGACTCAAGTTGAAACTTCATGCGTCTGAGTCATGATTAGTGTCTGTAGATCAGTTCTGTTCATTTTCCTGTTTGTTATTGATTTTTACAATGGCTGACCACAACTTCTGAAATTGCATGTTGTTGAAAATTGCAGGTATAACTTGAAGGATATAACTCACAATTTAAATTTAAAAGTTTTAATTCTGTAACATGGGACTGTTTTTATTTTATTTATTTTTTTATGTGTATTTTTTTAAAGCTTCTTGTTTTGATTCACCTTAAAATTGACAATAACAGTGTGGGAAAGCATATGATTGGAATTAGAAATTGTGTACATTTAGCTTCAATACCTTGTTCACTTTCTGATTGTGAACTTCTAACAAAACAAAGGAGGAACAAAAACGGAAGTCATTTCGACAGCCAGTCACAACAAAGTCAGATATCATAGGGAGCCTTCAAGAACTTTTGATTGGCTCTTCAATGTAGTTCCTTTTGCATCTGACTTGTGGTGCAATGCTGTTAGCCAATCACATAGCTGAATGAAGTTAAACCAATGGAAAGCAATCCTGGATTATTTTCAGCACTTGATTTGAAATCTTTTGTTCTGTAAGCTTGTTGTTTGTTTCTGGAAAACTAAATTATCAAAATACCAATCAAGGCTGATCGAAGCATCTTTACATTATTCTCCAGGTCCAATTGACAACAGTAGTGCTGCTGTGGAGGCCAGATCACCATTGATACCTCCTCCTCCTCCATCGTTTTCTGCGTTAGGAAAAAGTGAAAAGAAGAAGACCAAGAGGTAAGAGATCCAGTTTCTTTTTATCTTGGACAAAATTGCTTAGATAATTGGCATTCATAGGGCACTTGGTCTCTGGTTTAAACAATTATTAGTATCTTCATCTCCTCTCTCCCCTGTGAATGATGTTGCCTTCTTTGTAGTTTGGTCATTGATATATGTACATGTATTCTAGATCTTATGAAAATATTTCTTGAGAGGAAGATGGAAGAAAAGCTTTCTTATGAGATGTTGTGTGTTGTGGGGCTGGTTTTGTACAGGGTAGAAAATAAGAGAATGCTGCGAAGAACCTCCGAAATGCAGACTAGGGCCAGGGACAAATGCAGTCTACTTGTGACTTATTGTAACATGGTGCTCGAAAAAATTAAGTAATACTGCCAAAAATGTTCAGTTCTGTGATAGAACTTTAAAATTTACATGCCATTAAGTATTAATCAATATAATCATAGGTGGGTGAAATCCAGCAGAATTCTAACCCTGATGCTTGACAGGCTCTATTATGGGTTGGTCATATTTTGGTTTTTCTGTTTTGACTTGTGTTTTACTGAATTTTTACATTCTTGTCATTTTAGTCCTGGTAATGAGGTAGAACCAAACGGTCAGATATTAACAGAAGATTCTCCTGATGTGAGTCACTTGTAACAGGAAAGAAGAATCACTGAGATGGAAGCTGTTAGCCTGGAAAGATGAATACACAGTGAAAGAATGACAAATTAAGCCCTCAATCAAATGCATTCTAGCATTTCCATTGCTTGCTAATTATTGCTTATTTTGATGGAAGATCTCAAATTATTGGTCACATGACTGAAATACTGTTTTGTAATAACAGAATAGTTGTGTGGATAGCTCAAAAATATTTAATTGAGGGAAGGTTTTTCAGGGCAGAAATAATCAGACTGATTTATTTGGTAAACAGAAAAATTATGCAGACATATGGAAGCTACTGAGCCTAATAACTGAGTTAACATTTCTGTTCTGAAAATCTAGCCATCAATTCTCTGCGCTCTCTGTTTTATAGTATATATTTTGTATGACTTAGCTCTGAGAGTTTGATGTTAACCTTTAACCCCTAAGAGTGACCAGCATCTAATTTCTCCTTACAATATCACTGCTGAATCACACATTTACATCATGAGAATACAGGAAATGATCACCAACTCTTGATTGTCAGACAAATTCTCCTTTTCGGCACCTTAGTAAATGTACAGAGAACAGTATGGAGAATATAAATAGTGATGTTAGGGTGTAAAGGGTTAAATCAAGCAATATCCATTTGTTTATATTTTACTGCTCATCATCTTTTTGCATAAAAATGTTTTGGTATTGTAAAGAGGATTTCCTTTTTGGTCACTCTTGAAAGAAATGGTTCAATTTGCAAAGAAGCAGTGTTTTCATTTGGCCTGAAAAATAATTATGACAAGCACTTGCTTAGCATCCTTTTATTTCTTTCAAAAGTTTTAAGTGAACAGTTTGATGTACTTAAATTATGATCTCATATTTAATTTGTAGGTTTATTGATCATGTACAAATCTGTTAGCCTTATGGATGAAAATATTTTATGGAGATCTGATATATCATAGCTGAAAGTGCCTAAATTATTTTTGTGAGCTGTAAATGCAAAGGAAAAAATGAACAAATTGATAGTGAAGTTAGTGACAGACTGAGGTAACTGTACAAAATTTCATGACACACATGCTGTGATGTTCAACAGATCTTCAATGAAAAGTATTGTAAATTATGTTTGATTGTATTTACAATAATCAATGCAGCACATTAAAAGTATTTGTCCTTTTTTTGGTTGCATCGATGAGTTTTATCATTCGTGTAATTCATCCCTCGTATTATTGGGGTCAAAATGCGACCTGCCCCATCCCTCCTTGGGTTGAAATTTCACTCCTTTGTGAAGTCTTATATATGGTTTTAGGAGGGAATGAAAACGATGCAATTTTCATCAGATTTCTTTGCTCTTTTCCTTAATACTCTTTGTGTCACCCTTTACACTTTCAACGACGGTACACACCTACCCCGCCGTTTTCGAGTGTATCTTGAACCCACGATCAAACATAGAATATACAAGAGTTTTTCTTCGGATTCATTATATCTCCCCGTAAAGTCTATTGATAGCCTTGATTTGTGAATGCGTCCATATAAATGTGTGACAAACTTGGGCGATAAATGATTTCAAATCATCAACTCTAAATGGATGTTGAGTTTATTCAAAAGAAATCAGATCAACAGATCTAAGAATGAGCCCCGGGCATAATAAATCAAAATAGCTACTCTTTAAGGTAACTAATAATTGTATTCATCAATGATCAAAGGTAAAGTAAAATACTGCTACTTACAAGGAAATGGCATCAGTTATATTACAAATTAGCTCTTTCTGAACGAACAAACACAGCTGTTTATCGAAACTGTTCGTTATAGGGGTCTAGCTGTTAATAGACATATATATATATGTTTTGTTTAGCTAATGACTGATTTGGCATAAATGATAGGAATGCAGATTGGAGGGCAAAAGGGTAGGATATCGAATTTAAAGCGAAAGTTCTAGATGCTTTGAGAAACTCACTGTTTTGTATATCGGTATGCGTCCGATCTTGATCTGTCTTATGCAGGTAGAAAAGAGAGGCTAAATCCAGCTTTATATATCTTAGTTCTTGATCGGTGCCTGTATATTCGCTCTCGAGACTGACTGAAAGCGATCTGACACTTGTACATGGATAAAACTTGCCTATTGAGGACAATGCATCAATGAGAGCTTTGTAGGTGAGTGATAGAGTATAGTGACGATAGGAGTTTCATCTCTCAGGGTCGTAACGAGGTATATGGGATCAGGGATCAAAGGCCTAAAAAAGGGTGGGATCAGGGATCACAGCCTCGGATCCGGGATCAAAGCCCTCGGGATCGGGATCAGCGTGTTTTCCATGGGCTCAAGGATCAAGCGTCTAGATAACAACAATAATTTACGATGCGCGCCTAAACATGGATTTTTAAAGCTTTTTGAAATTTTATGACCCATTTTATACAGTATTCCTTGGTATTTGGACTTATTGATTGATAGTTCACCGGAGACCAGAATCAAAGAGTACTAGTTGACTCAAACTTGACTGGTTAGGCATTGGGTCGTTAATCTGTTAATAACTTGCCAGGATTTTATTGTCTTACTCGCGCTGCATGACGTTCAATCATGTCATACAATATGCCATGAATAGGTCATTTGAGCGGGAGTTACTACATCACGGGCGACGAGCGGGGAAAGAAGAAAAGCGAGAAATACTAGTGGTCAGCGGGGAAACAAATTTAATACCTCATATAGATGCATATCAATTGTAGTTGCAGAAAACAATAGTGTTATAAGCCGAAATGTTAACAGTACACTTAGCTAAGTAAAATGTTAAGCAATTTTTCAAAAGTGTTGATGGCACATATATCGTTTACTGCTGTATTTTAACTGCTGTATTTTAACTGCTGTATTTTAACTGCTGTATTTTAACTGCTGTATTTTAACTGCTGTATTTTAACAAATGAACTCGGTATGAAAACTTCACTTTCGAACCGAACGGCAGGTGAAATGTTCTGTTGGTGTCTCTGTCCCCCATGTAAATATTGACTCTAAAAGGCATGTAGGAAAACACTGAGCTTCGAGAAACAGCCAAGTTAAGGCTAATGTGTTTACCTTGATTAAATATTTATAATCAGGGCCACCCACTCGTCCAGGAGACCTTTTTTCAAAAAGTTCCTGACGTTAAAATAATTTTGTTTTCCGTTCGAAGAGTTCTTTTTTCCTATTTAATTTAACAATAGAACTCGGTATGAAAACTTCACTTTCGAACCGAACGGCAGGTGAAATGTTGTGTTGGTGTCTCTGTCCCCTGTATAAATATTGAATCTAAAAGGCATGTAGGAAAACACCGAGCTTCGAGAAACAGCCAAGTTAAGGCTAATGTGTTTACCTTGCTTAAATATTTATAATCAGGGCCACTCGTTCAGGAGACCTTTTTGCAAAAGATCCAGACGTTAAAAATAATTCTGTTTTCCGTTCGAAGTGTTTTTTTTCCTATTTAATCAAATGAACCCGGTATGAAAACTTAACTTTCGAACCGAACGGCAGGTGAAATGTTGTTTGGTGTCTCTGTCCCCCATGTAAATATTGACTCTAAAAGGCATGTAGGAAAACACTGAGCTTCGAGAAACAGCCAATTTAAGGCTAATGTGTTTACCTTGTTTAAATATTTATAGTCAGGGCCACTCGTTCAGGAGACCTATTTTCAAAAGATCCAGACATTAAAATAATTTTGTTTTCCGTTCGAAGAGTTCTTTTTTCCTATTTAATTTAACAAATGAACTCGGTATGAAAACTTCACTTTCGAACCGAACGGCAGGTGAAATGTTATGTTGATGTCTCTGTCCCCCCCCCCCCCCCTCCACGTCTCTGCGAAAGGTATATCCAGACAACCTGCATGGAAAATGGAAAAACTGACAACAGCTATTGCAACAAATTTTTTAAAAAATCTTTGAAACTAGACTGGCGAGCAGCACTCTACGAACAGTAGTTGTAAAATTTCTTTATTCTCCGACGCGTTTCGTCTAACTGTCGTAGACTTCTTCGGGGAGTTTTACAATTTAACACTAAACACCTGTCTTTATAAGCCATAGTTAGCGGCTATACGGGAGCCAATGACCGTAAAGGTTTGGCCGGACCTACGAATAGGAACAGGTGAAGTTGCGGTGAAGTTGCGAAAAATTTGTAATTTTTTTGGGGTAAGGTGGGAGAATTCATTTGGGGACCACGGTTTTGGTTTTCTCTTTTTCGTCACGCATGTCACGCAGTAAGTTACAAACTTAAATATAATTCTTCTTGGTGCCTTTCTGGATGCCACCGATGCCTTTTCTGATGCCTCCATTGTTTGTTACAGCAGTGAAAGACATACGTACCATCAAAACTTTTGAAAAATTGCTTAAAATTTTATTTAGCGAAGTATACTGTTAACATTTCGGCTTTACAACAGTATTGTTTTCTGCAGCTACAACTGATATGTCTCTACACGAGGTATTAAATTTGTTTCCCCCGCTGACCACTCGTATTTCTATCTTTTCTTCTTCCCCCGCTCGTCGCCCGTGATGTTAGATTACTGGATCGTTTTTTAAAAAAGTCAACATTTCAGAAAGTTTTTTTCCATGGGGAAGCGAAAGAAGAGAAAAGATAATCACACACGTAGAAGGTAGATTGGAGTAAACGTTGATTTACGGTTTTCTTTCTGGTTCAAATCTGCAATCTCTTGGCAAAATTTAATTTCATAAACTCGACATTCTAGGTCACGTTCCTGGTCGCTCAGCAGAAAAGGCGATCAACGGCATGAGCGAAGCTCAAGGCGACGTTCAACAAGCAGGTAACTTAGAATAATGAGTGTTTGTGTAGTTACCAATTATAAGGACTAGAGTATACATAGAATTTCTTCTAAAACGGCGAAAAGACCAGACACAAAAACATGATGTAACAACTGATAACACATTGAAAACTGATAGCACAAATGGACTATGAGATTTCGTCGTGTTGTGGGATTTAGCGTGGACCCGAGTAGTATTTATTCTAAAGGCAATTTATATGAAAGAAAAGTTTTCTTTTGATCAAGGAAAATAATAGATGGATTAATTTGAAGGATTTTTTTTATAAAATTAATGTCATCAGTTTTAGGTTTACTGGTAAATGTTATTACAGTAACTCTTGCCTTGCGGACACCCCGCGGCCAAAATTCAGATCCCCATCTAGAGGGTCTAACATAGGTTTGGCGGGATACGGGATGAGGCGTTTTTAGCTGCCGGGATGCGGGATGAAAGGAAATTTTAAGGCGGGATGCGGGATAACGTGGAAGCGGGAAGTTGCTTATTTTTCTGGCGGGACACGGGAATTTTTTATTATTTCCGGCGGGAAACGGGATTAAGGATGAGAAATTTATAAAAAGATCTATAAATTTCTGGTCTTTATCTGCAAGTCAATTTGCGGGCCGACATCCCTCTAAAAACGTGCGCCGGGTTTGTAAAGCAATAGAGATTTTAAAAGGTTAGTCACGTTTTCTCCCGATATAAACAATCAGCAACACCACACCTTTGACAAGAAGACCATTTTCAAAATATCGCAGTTTGACTTTGACATTCAGCAGAAGCGTTACAAAGCCCAACTGGAGATTTATTTTGTGGTAAACTAGGGTCAACCGCTTTGCATTTATGACGCTCCGGAAGGGCTCCTGATCTCGATGCACAACCAAGGAATTGAATGTCTTTCTCGTGAAGAGGTCTCTGTCGAACTAACCAGTGTTGTTAAAAAGGACCCGTCAGTTATCCTTGGCATTACTAAAACAGCACAAAAGCTCGTCTTCTCTGATTCTCATGACCATTCAGTTAACTTTTGTATTGATGGCAAGGTAATTCACTCACTGGGAGGAAGCCAGCCGGGGATGCAAGACGGCTTTACAGTTAGGTTTCACTCGCCATCAGCGCTTGTGTCATATGGAGAATCTATATTTGTCTGTGACACCAGCAATCAAGCTGTCAGACTAATTTCAAGCTTAAAAAGCTATAAATATCTCGGAGAGAAATTGGGGCTATTTATTGAACTCTTCCAACTTGAAGAAGAACTATCAAGGAAGCCAAGTTTCCAACCAAGTTTGGAAGACGGGTTGATTATTCTCAAAGAAGCGGCGGATTTCATGAAAGACGTAGAGAGGCAGGCGTATTTTCGAACAGGTCGAAGATGTCCCCAGGGTCCTGATCCAGCATTGTCAAAACCTACGAGGGACGCTTTTAAAATGCTTCATTCGTCATTTGAGAAAACGTTCTCTGAAAACGATTTGAGAAAACATTCTCTGAAAACGATTTGCAGCATATTGCAAAGGATATATGCTTTCCAAGTTTCACGACACTACATGTGGAACATTTCTTTGCGGGAATGAGAACCCCAAGTCGTCCAACGCCAGACATGCATGATTATGGCAGCCGCAGACCAAGCTGTATTGTTGAATCCGTACAGAAGGTGTATCACTCTTCCTTTTCAGTGTATACGGGACCCCAAAGCCACTACACCGAACGAACAATAAACAAGAGGGAGCCTGAGTGGCTTTATGATCGTGCAAAGCTTAGCGAAGAACATTTTAGGCAAGAAGATAGTGTTAAGGAGAAGGATGTTTTGCGTGAAGAATCAAGGGAACTTAGGCTGTTTGCTAAAGAATTTGGGCAAGGCGTACGGCAGCAAAGAGTAAGAGACAAAACGAAAGAAAAGGCTGGAACTCTCCCTCTATCTCTAAGCATGATCCGAAGAGTTCAAACAAACCAAACTCAAAATGTTGTTGACATGCTTGAAGAGCTTCAAGCCTTAGACGCAGGACAACCTGAAACAGCACAGATTGAAACTCGTCCAGTTCGTTTTTCAAAGGGAGATGTAGTCGCCCTAAAACACAACTGGAAACGTTATTTGGAGCCCTTTTTCCTCGCTTATCTTCAGGAGGACCTTCATTGCAGTAATGGTGGCATCCTTGAGCGTACCATGCGTATTAACTGGCTTGAGCCGTCAGAGGAACGTATCAAGAAAAGCGGATCAGCTGAAAGTTGAGCAGGCTTTGTTTAACGATTAACAATGACCGTATATGGCTACTTTGGAACAATGGCGGAAACAGCTTTAAAATACACGCGGGATTTTTCAAATTTCCGATTATCATAAGAGCGGCAGATTTAAACCATTGGCAAAACTGATGATACGACAAATCCTCCCCGTGGGGGTGATTATGGTAGATTTTTTAGGATGTAAATAGTCACGGTGGGGTGGATGGTGGGGCGACTGTAGCTTTCGTATCTGAAGTAAAGAAATGTCACCGTTTTTTCCTTTACATTGCTTAAAACTGGCGAAAGATATATTAAATTAGAGGCTCACTGTGCGATACAAAAGTGCTGAGAACATGTGTAACCGGTATTAACGTCCGAAGCCTACCACGCCGTTGAATTATGTAGAAGACTTTCGTCATTTGCTCGATTGTTTAATGTGCGGGTATTTAAATTTCGCGCTGCGTGAATGAGATTTTGTTCCTGATGTGCACAAAAAGGTTCATATTCTCCTTCCTCTAGCGTATGATTTAAAACCTGGTAATAACGTCCGAAGCCTCGCGCGTCGTTAATTCATGTAGTTTTACGGGTATCTTTCTCTTTCCGTATTTCAATTCAACGAAAGGAGTTAAAAAAACAATGGCGAGTGGAAATAGTCGCACACGCTCGTCAATTTCTCCCATTCGACTCGACTGTTCAATCCGAGTATATTTAAATTTCGCGCTTCGTAAGCAAGAAAAACTGAATAATCTCCTTCCACAATTTTTTTGTGTTTACACAAACCGACATCAAATTGATACCTATTCATCCTTTTGTGTGATAGCAGGAGGTGAGATTTTTTTCGCATAGTCATGTTCTGCTAGTTTCTTCCTTTTTTTTTTTAGCTCAACAGGTTACGTGTATTCAATCACATCACTGATGCTGTCAGATTAATCTACCAAATTTTAGGGCAATCCAATTTCGCGCTACGAAAGTTATCCTATTTTCTTAGTTTGCATAAAGCGCTGCGCAATCGCCTCCCATAATTTGCTTACCGTAGCGTAAATGCATAAGCCCAGCAAAAACTTAACACGCGAAAAAAATCACACCCCTTGATTCGTTAAATGCCGCCTCGGTTGATTGAGAACAAACATAAAGTCCTAAGGTCCGCTTTCTACAAAGGGAATATTTGGGAAAACTGTTGATAGCTTTATAATTTTCATAAAGACTGTTTGAATCCGTCGTAAAACTATGTAAGCTCAAGCAAGACCTGCTTTTTTTTTCTCCGAAAGAGAATATAGAACAAACGAAAAACAAAAAATTCGTAACTTCTCCATTGTGAGACTTGTGAGTAAAATATCACACTCTCGTCTTGCCGCGCGTTTGACTGAAAACGAGAATGACTCAAAATAGATGTCCTCTCAAAAACTAGAGATAATTTCCTCGATCAGTACATCGTGTGTCATCAACATCGTTGCAAGAATTCTGTGCTTTTGTAAAACAGGAATCCTCTTCATAGGTCGACTTGTTGGTTCCAGAAAGTAAGTGCTTCGCTAGAAAACAGCTGTGCGTCAGCGCCTGCCCTCTACGAAAATTTGGAGAAGCTGTTGACAGCTCCTTACTTTTAACAAAGATTGTTAAAATCCGCTGTAAGAATCTGATAGTTTTTAATGAGAGAGACTTACTTTTAAACAGGACCTGCTTTTTTTGCAAAAGATAAATAAAAAAAAACTCGCACCTTCTTCATTGTGAGACTTGTGAGAGAAAAAATATCACACCCTCATCTTGCCACGCGTTTGATTGAAAACGAAAATAACTCAAATACATGCTCTCGCAAAAACTAGAAATCATTGCTTTGATCAGTATATCTTGTATCATCAACATAGTTACATGAATTCGGCGCCTTTGCAAAGAAGGATCCTCGTGTCAGGTAAACATGCTGGTTCTAAAAACGATGAGCACCTCGTTTGAAAACAGCTGTGCGCCAGAAACAAGGTTTTTAATGAAGAAAAAAGTTTTTTGAAGAAAAGAAGAAAGGAGATTTGAATGGAGCATTTTGATGAAAAGAAAAATAACCCAACGTCCGTCATCGCAGACGGACGCAAACAGTCCCTTTACAATCGCACTAAACAACCCTAGAACGTATGTCTCACAATGAAAACTTTATTAATAGATTAGTTGGAGTGACATAGTCCTCAAAATTTCAAGCCTAGCAAGTGCAGCTTATGGGCACGGCCATTTCAGTCCAATTTTTTAGCGAAAACACAATGATTTTACTGCCTCTACACTAAGGAAAGAAGTTTCTATATCTGGATCTCACCTGCCCTGGTGTGTGCTTGGTCTACCACAGCGTGGAGCCCCAGTCTCTAAGGGGTTTGTTTAACTATAACGCATCAGGCAATATTGCCTAAGAACACCTGTTTAACCAGACTTTAAACGCTGTACGCACACAGACAATGTTGATAATCACTTCTAGTGCATGGGCAGCCGTTCAAATCTTTATTATTTTATCTTTATATTATTTTATAAACTGATTGTAGAAAATAAGATAAAGAATCATACAAGGAAAATCAACACGTTTCAGAAAATTATGGATGACAGAAAGAAAACATATTTCTTTCCAGTCTCATTAACATAGATTAACTATATACACACTGTAATCAATTTAATAAAATTCATCGAGCTAAGGAGTACGAAGTGCAAAATTTTCCTCTTTATCTATGTTTGTGTGAGTCTCAAAACCATTTTCGCTGGACTTGCCTTTAATTCTTATTAAAGTCTCTCGTTTCTTCTCTCGAATTCACCTGCATTGCGTTTGTTTGACATGAATTACCAAAGACGATCTACAATTATAATGCATTTGCACCTGACGTGACTTGCGACACTTTCAAGGAATTAATAATGACATTTTATTGTCCAAGACACATTACTCCAGTCAATCCGTACTAATTTAAATTCTTCACCGCGTATTATTCTACCAATTTAGCTTTTTGTGCAAAGAGCCCAAACAGGAAGTGGGAAGTTCATTTCTAATATTAATTTTCATCTTGGCTTGAAACCAACAGTTTCTATCGTAACCATAGCTACCAGACTAATAAAAGAAAACGCGTTTGGCTAAATAAGTCTAGTGTTGGGCACCAAAGAACGTTGGATCTTGAAAGGTAGGAGATGACTGTACTTAATGCATGATAAACTTGAGTTTGACTTTCACCCCATGATAAGATTTGATATTCAGCCTTAACTCCTATTTCTGTGTAGTTGAAATAAAACGAAAATGAAATTTACCGAGTTTCCAAATGTGGGTATCACAAACACTTGGCGAGAAAATATCTCCAGCTGCTTGAAAGAAACTAGATCATTATCCTTAAATTTTATTTTCTTGAACAAAACATTTACTATGTTAAATAATAGGGAGTTTTAAATCCAAAAGGTTTTGGTTTAAAAACGTACAACTTAACGTCTAAGTATCTGCTTTTCCTAGCATTTTTCGCCGTCAATTGGACCTAAAAGAATTAATCGAAATTTTTACAATGTTGGTCAAAGGACTAATTTCGGTGTCAAATACGTATGTTAATATGTGAAGATATTCCTAAGAGACCCACATCTCTCCATCGAGCGAAGCGGATAACATCCATTTGCGCCATTTGCATTAATTTCCACATGGAACTGACAGCTGCAAGCATTTTTTTAAAATTTATTTTCATAGAAAGGTTTTGTTCATAACGACAGGTCGATTTGGGAAGCTTAATCCATTGCTTGGAGCTAGCGATCAACTTAAAACTTGTGTCATACGCGCGTGGTAGAAACAGAAAACCTGGACTGCATTGTTGACTAACTTCACTTTTGGAAAAGGTGAGTCGCAGACGGCGAATCATTTTTTTATCCTTCGATTCACTTATGAGTACAACTTCATTTATATATCTCTCCTATTCTATTTTACTGATACAAAAAGAATTAAAGTTACAACAACTAGCAAAAACTAAGTCAAAATCCGACATTCAACATCTACCCATGATTGGAACTCATTCTTGAAAAATTAAAGGGTATTTAACGAAAGTTTTTTTAGCGTTTCTTATTCAGAAAATTGGATTTTAGATGCAAAATGACTAAAGACTTCGGCAAATACGAATTACTTCATTTAAAATAGTTACATTCCCATCTCTCCTCTCTCAATAACATTTAAGCATGACACTATGTTATGTTCAATTTTCCCGCGTTTTACTAGGCGGAAATTTGATCTTTCTGCATCGTACGGAAGCACATTTTAACCGCTCTCAATCATATCTGAAAAATTATTTTTACAAGAGAACAGTACTGACATATGGCAAAGAATAGTTGCAATTTTTTGTTGTATATTCGTCCATAAACATAGCTTATCTATCAAAAGTTAAAATCGCGTATTGTGCAAGTCAAAGAGAAAGTTATTATCACAAACGTGTTCAATGATTAGTTTAAAGGTATTCACCTCAATAGAAGGTGGCATCTGTCGACCGTTAAATTGCCGATTATTTCGATATTTCTGGTTTGGGAAATATAGAGTTTGACATTTTTTAATCTAAGTTTACTATTTCCGGGAAAAAGTCGAATTGTCCAATGTATACTGAATTTATTCATACATCACCCCATGTATGAATCTGTGGCGTGATGCCAGAAAAAAGATGGCTTGTCTCGATTGAAATTAGCATAAATTTCCTCTTTCCATGATAATCGGTCTAAATAACCAAAGGCGATCGTGTAAACTCAAGTAGGAAAAATCTGAATTTTCAAGGACCTGTATAATGAAGGAAGAGAAAAAAGGTTTATAAAGAAGAATAAAGTTTTATGACTTATCGATCATGAAATAGAAAAGGAACTTGAGAAAAATTTGCGTATAGCTTTTATTAATGGCTTTTGTTCTCTTCCCTAAAATAATATCGAAAATGCTCTCTACAAAAGACAAATGATGCTCGATGCTACCAATTTTTGTTCTTGTTTCAACTTTTTTTTTTTACCGTTTTTGGAAGGGAGAGGGCTGGAGCTATTTATCTAGGGCCTTTTTATACAAAAAGTTAGGAATTTAAAATATAACAGCGGTAACAGTGACATCAACAAAAACAATTAAAAACTTTACTCAAATTTGTCTTGTCCCAAGCATTTTATGTGTTAACCTCCTTTATCTCAGCTGAAATCATGAGGAAATATCTGAGCGCGGAATTGAGACATAAAATTATCCTAAATTCCTGTTATCAGATAGGCAAAAATCCGCAAATGAAGGCAGTATTAATTTTCCTCCATTTTCCCTGGGCTGGTTAAGTTACGCGGAAATTATAATTTTTCTTTTTTTTTTCTTTTGTTTTTTTTACAAGACAGCACACCAAAAGTATAGTTTATAAGGAAAAAAGGATCTAGCAACCGTTTCCTCATAGACTCCTGTCCTAAAAAAGACCGTAAAAAATGAAATAGAGGCAATGCATAATTCAAGGCACGAATAAAATTTATTGGATGTCTTACCACCTTGATGTACTACGAGCCTGCTCCCTAATGTTCCTACATGATTTTAAAAACCTAAATGCTGTAATGTTTCCGTGATGGCTAAAAAATTCCAAGGATTCTGTTATCGATTATAAAACGACGATGTAATGCCACTTTCTGAGAGGCCTTGAGTTGTTTTCCTTCATCGGAAGCAGTATTGCTATGGTTGTCAGCGTTTAACTTCCCGAACTGATTATTTCATGAATGCTTTAGTAAAAACCATGCAAATCCTAATTTACCCTTCGTTAAGTGTAAGATGAAAAGTTCAGGATGAAGACAAGTTTCACCACAATATTCTGTATTTCTAGTCTTGTATTTCCTTGATTGTTAATTCCATATTATACATATGCACGTACTTACTTCGTTTCAAGGCGCCAATAAAACACATTTAACGAAATATGAGTCGTAATCGATAGAAAATAAGTCCACAGGAGCTTTACTCGAACAGTTTGGTCTCTACGTAATTGCAAAAAATAGCACGATTTAATTTATCGCCTGCCTAAATAAAGTACTCTCTACGTCGTTGAAAACGCGAATGAGACCAGTCGACAGTTAAAAGACAACTATCTGATAACAACTCGAATGGTAAACAGGGCCTTAAAAGCGACGCTGAATAAGTTCCCTGAAAAATGCAAGCCTCTTTAACTTAGGCAAAACCCCATCTCTTAAAGCTTTTTTTGAAACAATTTCACTCTTCTTTACTGGAACTTTTTCTTGAATTTATGTTCAGTTCTTCGCCTCAGATACAAAACAAATAGGTAACGACTGTTGAAAAAAGTTCGTCCATGCATAAGTTCTAAAGATTGTTTGACAGTTTTCAAATTAAACCATCCGTGCATTAAGATTAATACAATTGCATATGTAAGCAATAGAGACTTAATGACTAGAAATGTGAATCACAAAATTTTTCCGACGTTTTACTAAGCTGTTTTTCAGTGGCATATCACACCTAATGAGAACTTAAACAATTTCAAGTGTAACTTGAATTCAAAATTCGAGCAACTTGCGCCGAAGAATTAGACAAGCTGGAAAAATATAGGAGATGATTTATTAATGAAGTCTTTTGGTGTCTTATAGAAAGACATAAACAGCTTCTGGTATCTGTCTTGTCTGTCATCTTGAACAAAACATTTACTATGTTAAATAATGGGGGAAAATGTACTGTTTATTCTGGTAACAGTGCGCCTAAAATATGTTTTAAAACTCCTACGGAGTGCGTGAAGCCGGCTAAATGTTTCATCGTGCACAAATTGTCGGGATGATTTTATCATGAGGACGGAAAACGTTGTGCTTTTTGTCTAACTTGTGGTGACAAAGCCGTAGGAAGAAAAATGAACGATTTTACAAGAATAGCAACTTTTCAAATAATTTCGAGTCATTATTACGTGTTGATTTAACGTTGCGTGAGACAAAACAGACGACAATTCATTAAACTATGAGTAATATGAAAAGGACGTAAGCAAATTTCAAGATAGTGTGTATGGCGAAAAAAAAATAGTCATAAATTTACATACATTTATTTGAACTACAATGTCGACGACTCATTAAAAACTGTCGTGTTAAAAATATTTATCGACAAATTTTTAGTATTTGGCATATCAGCGTAAATTTACATCGCATTTTGTTTAATCTGTTTGTCCTCATTGTCAACTTAAATTTGTATTGTAGCTCTGAAGCCCTTGAGGTTTGAGCAGATCGTTTGTATTGCGTTTTCTTGACGTCCGTGAATTATGGTCATCGTGGCTTTCGTGCAAGGTGGAGCTGTACAAATATTCATAGTAAATTCCGACAAGAATCGTCAGTATTTGCTCAAAGACTTCCTCGTGGCCAGAGCAAGTTTTCAAACTAAAATTACGTGACAGGTTGATGAAAGTCCTTTTTAAATTAGAGAACTAACTTTCAAAACCACAAACAAGTGCAACATTTCCTAAAGCAAAAAGAAAAAAAACTCAATTGAAATCCTATCGTGATAATTTAACGTTGAGGCGCTTTGAAAATACTAGACAAAATTAAAAACAGGTGGTAATTGAGTATTAACAACTGAGTTGAAAATGTAAATTGGCCACCGTAAAGAGTAAAAAAGCTGACGTTTCGAGTGTTAGCCCTTCTTCGCCACATCTTAAAGAGATGAAAAAATCACACCTTCGTTGGATGCCACGCCCAAGGTAAAAGACAAAAGGAACAAATAAAAAGTGATAACAAACGCGCTCTGCCAAAACCTCGAAAAACTTGCTTTTAACAGTATTTCATTCTAAAAACATTTCTAGAATTCAGTTTTGACAGTTTTTAGAAAATTCTTGTACGAGCAAGATCTGCTTTTCCTTTTTTAAAAGTAGAACGGTCACTTCAACTTCAAGCAGTCTCAAAGTACCTAAATGAAGGAATCCTCTTCTTAGGTAGACTTGTTGGTTCCAGAAAGTCAGCACCTCATTAGAAAACAGCTGTGCGCCAGCGCCTGCTCTCTGCGAAAAATTTGGAGAAGCTGTTGACAGCTCCTTACTTTTAACAAAAATTGTTAAAATCCGCTGTAAAACTGGTAGTAATGTAATGAGAGAGACTTACTTTTAAGCAGGACCTGCTTTTTTTGTAAATGATAAATAAAAAAACTCGCACCTTCTTCATTGTGAGACTTGTGAGAGAAAAAATATCACACCCTCATCTTGCCACGCGTTTGATTGAAAACGAAAATAACTCAAATACATGCTCTCGCAAAAACTAGAAATCATTGCTTTGATCAGTATATCTTGCATCATCAACATAGTTACACGAATTCGGCGCCTTTGCAAAGAAGGATCCTCGTGTTAGGTAAACATGCTGGTTCTAAAAACGATGAATGCCTCGTTTGAAAACAGCTGTGCGCCAGAAACAAGGTCTTCAATCGCCTCGAGGCTCTCCACAGAAAACCGTCACTTTCGATTGCATTTAACATCAGTAGTAAGACCAAAAAATATATTTGTACGTTGAAAAAACTGACTGGTAAAAACCAGGCGACTTGACTTACATATAGAGAGAAGTGGTTTAAATGAGTCACTGCAATACGGATAAATTTAATTATTTCTGAATTTGCGAACCTTTGGCTCAATGCGCTAAACGAGGGTCAAGTCTACCCCTGGGTACACCGATGGAGATTGATTTTACTAGTTCATATTTACACCACCCACTCCCCTAGTGCAGCAAAATTGCCACTCCGATAATTTTCTCGATCAGTTACAAGCTTTTCCGCCTCCCTTCGGCCAAAGTCCCTCAGGACTACCAATTACTCAGGACTTTTGTTTGGAAAAGTTGACCCGGAACAATGGGCCATTTCTTGATACGAAGATGCACTATTATACACTGTCGGCAATGAAGACAACAACAACCCACCTCAGTGTATTTTAGATATTGTAACGGTGGTTCAGGATGGTGAGAAATTCATTCTATGCCGAAACGAGGAGCAACGCCTAAAAAACTTGGCTAACGGCCCTGACGAGGCTGATTATGATAGCAGTAGTGAGGACGACAGTGATGGCGACAAAAGTGAAGACGATGATGACCAACCGACTCGTTTCGAAGCTGGACGCAGTAGATCTGGCAGGAGGGTGACACGATTTGTGCTTTAACAAGCACAGAACAATTCCGGGGCCTTTCCGGAGTCAAATTTTCACACACGTTGTACATTTTCTCGATAGATATTTTTCAATAGATTTTTTTCAGATGTCTAGAAAACGGATTAACAAATAGCACAGATACTGCAAATAGATGATAACAAAAACTTGTATCATAAACTGACTAGGTCGCATGCTCATGAAATTTTAAAGTTTATAGCATCACCAAACGGTTTTTCTTTTTCAAACGAATGTCGAGGAAGGTCGCTGCGATAAATACGTTTTATTCTAATTTTGGTTACAGAAAGTTTCGCCAAGATTGACAAAGAAAGGAGTTCTAAATGGAAGCAGTCATCGGTAGCCTTCGAAAGGAATGTAGTTTCTGAAGAGCTGAAGGAAAAGATCAAACAAAGTGCATCTCTTAAGTGCGAGATCAACTCCATCTACGATGAAATTCGTCGAAGCTGCAGCTTGTTCCGTTACACTTGCATCCTACGCACAATGGTCAATCTCAGAAACAAGTACTATCAGGAGGTAATGAGCACTCACACAAAGAAGATCGCTAGGTTACTCTACAAAGAAACGGATGTTGACGAGTAGCCTTGAACCTCATCTTGAACCTCATCTTGAAAGCGATGATTTGAAAGAATTGGCGGCCGCAACCCTACGATCCGTAGCTCTGAATTACATCCAGCGCAAAGTACAGAAACCTCCCAAGACACTTTTGGTTGCCATCGAACAACTGAAACGACGTGACGATATCGTCATCACCAAACCAGATAAAGGATCGGGAGTGGTCGTAATGGATATCTGAATATCTGCGACTATTATCCGAAGCTTCCATCAATGATTCCAGTAAATTTCAAGCTGTTCCCCTGGAAAGGCCCTCGAGTAAAGGTAGACCGCCAACATATTACCACCCCCTCTTAAAGAAAGAGAAAGATTTAGACGCCATTGTTCGTAGAATTCTGCCTAAGTCCATAGCAGATACTGTTCGTCCTACAGGTTCCAGATTAGCACATTTGTACGGCTTACCGAAAACACACAAGGAGCGCTTGGCGATGCGCCCTATACTATCAGCAACGCAAACTTACAACTATGCACTGGCGAAATGGCTCGACACTAAACTTAAGCCTCTCTCTCTGAATCGCTACACAGTAACTGACATTTTTGAATTTGCCGACGAAATTCGCGAATTGGAAATATCAAACGGCGACATTCTGGTTTCTTACGACGTGTCCTCCCTCTTTATCAACGTACCCTTGGATGAAACAATTGAGATACTCGCGAACAGAGCTTTTGACAACGACTGGTTTAATTCAACCTATGACCTGAACCTGACCAAAACGGACCTTGTTGACCTTTTCAGTGTAGCTACAAAAGGACAACTCTTCCAGTATAATGAAGCACTTTACGAACAGACGGATGACGTGGCCATGGGTTCCACCCTTGGTCCCCTGCTAGCTAATGTGTTTATGTCTTCAATTGAAGAAAACCTCGAGCGAGAGGGTAAACTCCCTTCCTTCTATCGAAGGTACGTTGATGATACACTTACTATCATGCCAAATATCGCAACAGCATCTAACTTCCTGGACACGCTTAACAAGGCACGTTCTTCCGTAAAATTTACGATGGAAACCGAATGCAATGGCATGCTCCCTTTTTTGGGCATCCAGTTACTGAACCGATCGCCCCAAATAGAGACAAAGGTGTACGTAAAACCCACGAATTCAAGTCTCCCCTTACATTACCAAAGTCACGTTGACAATCGATACAAACAGGGTTTACTCCGAACTATGCTGGGTCGAGCACATCGTTTATCTTCTTCTTGGTCACACTTCTCAGACGAATGTGACCGATTGAAGACAGTATTCTCGCGTTTAAAGTACCCCAAACACCTCATCGACTCTGCCACCAATAATTTCGTTGACTCAAAGGTTTGTGACCAGCAGCGACCATTATTACCAACTAAAGAGACGGATGACACAATTCGAGTGGTTCTACCATTTAAAGACCAAACCTCAGCAAATTTTGTGAAAGGACAACTCAAGGATCTGAGCCTAAAAGTGAACACCAACATCCAGCCCGTATTTGTCAGCCGAAAATTGATCAAGAACTGAATGTGAAAGAAGCAAAGCCATCGATCGTAAATGAACAGTGTGTTGTTTATAAATACCAATGTGACCTGTGCGATGCAGGTTATATAGGATACACACGCGGACATTTACACAATCGTTTAAAAGGACATAAACAACAATCCTCAGCCATTGCCAAACATTGCAAGAACGTACACGGGACGATCCCTCAGGACCTACTGAAATGCTTGGAAGTTCTTAAGAAGTGCAGGAACAAATTTGACTGCTTATTGTACGAAATGCTTCATATAAGAACTTTAAAGCCAAACCTGAACGTGCAATCGGACTCTATTCGTGCGAAAGTATTTGTATAATCTTCGCACCTATTATGTTAATTTTTCGCGCCACATCGCTTAAATACTGTTATTTGCATGTTTTAAACTTTTACCTTGATAATGGAGTCATGACTACTCCGAAACGTCGGATTTTATCGTTCGTTTTTACCGTTTTATCTTTTAAGAAATCTCTTTTAATAAGAAAGTTTATTAAAGTTTATGAGGCTAATATCAACGTCAATTTCAAGCAGTCTGGTTTTTCAAGCGGATAGATTCGAAAGTTATCAGATTTTTAGGAAAAATTTGTTTCCTCGTGTTTCCCGTATAAAACGTTTAGAATTTGTATAGTATTGCACTAGTTAGTGTGTTTTGAATTAAGTGAAGTTCACCTGATAGTTAAATTTGACAAAAATCAAGATTGTTAACACGTGTCAACGAAGTGACGGATCCTTCAACGATGATTGCCAAAGGTAATATTCTACAATGATAAAAACGAACAAAAGAAGTGG
Source organism: Pocillopora verrucosa (assembly GCF_036669915.1). Classification (NCBI taxonomy): domain Eukaryota; kingdom Metazoa; phylum Cnidaria; class Anthozoa; order Scleractinia; family Pocilloporidae; genus Pocillopora; species Pocillopora verrucosa. The sequence goes on from NC_089319.1 coordinate 2,486,960, forward strand.
GAACCGAGATAATTCAGGTAGGACTCTAATACTTTGGACCATCATAATATAGTGAAAGAAATGTGAAGTAGCTCATTTTTATTTTAGTCTAATGTCGCATTGGCGAATTGGTAAAAAATGATTACCAGACAAAGTTATGGATAGAAAATACACTGGGATCAACAAAATTTTGTGGGATCAGGGATCAAAATTTTCATCACTTTTGGGATCAGGGATTAAAAATTTGCGTAAAAATACGGGATCAGCGACGAAAAAATATACCTCGTTACGACCCTGATCTCTGGCTGCAAGCTATATGCGAAGGGAGATCGATCACAAATACATCCAGATTATCGCTAAACTCAAATTGTTGGTAGCAACAACTAACAACTAGCTAGCGTTCTCCTCACAGACTCAGCTGGTTCTTAACAAAATTTATGCTTGGATAGCCACCCTTCGCAGAATTAGGAATTTTCACCATAGTAACACTGCGCTGAAATTATCTACGGTACTGACATACATCCTACCAGGCATCGAATATTGTAGCCCTCTTCAAAGAGGAATTAATCACACTTTATCTGACAAATTGAAAATAACGGCAATTATTACACACTCAGAACTGTTTTCCATATACCTTAGTCTATTAGTTACGAGCAGAACTTATCGTAGTATAATCGGGATACGAGTAAGTGTAGGCGCCTGGTCCAAGCTCTCACACCTCTGTTCAAGGCTATCCTAATTATTTAATGAACATGTTAAGTATCGAAAAATTGTTACAACAATCTTGACGGAACTGAATTGCAGAAGACTCGACCAGCAGGCTCCTAATACTAGCTCTATGTTCTCAAGGGGGCCATGTAACAATTTGAGGAATTAAAAACAATGTTTACAAAAACAGCAATTATAAACCAAAACAAATCGAAGTAAGAATGGTTCAAACGTCTAATATACAAGAGTTTTGGTTCGGATTAAGTATATCTCCCCGTAAATAGTCTATTGACAGCCATGATTTGGGAATGCGTCCATGTAAATGTATAACAAATTTGGGCGATTAACGATTTCAAATCATCAATTTGAGTTCTGATTCGAGCAGGCTCCAAATGCTATTTTGTAGGACGTATCTTTTTCTTATATTGCATTCTGACTCTGAAACAATCTACCCACGCATGTTAGGGAGCCTTCAAATCTCAGGAATTTAATTAGGTGCAAGGCCTTAGAAACTTAAGGTGGGCCAGGACGAGTGTGTTGTAAATTTTTTCTGATTAATATGTTGTAGCTGATAACAAAGAAAGACGTTTTTACCATTAATACTTAGGTTTTACCTGTTCTTTATTTGTTAATTTCTTCTTGTTGATACACGTAAATTTTTGCAACGAGCTTTCGTTGGCTCCTTGGTGTCACGTGTTTCAATAAAGTTTGTGAGTTTCTCTCCGTTCTAAATTATTTTTAGAACTTTCGCCATCTGCTCGTTTGAGCATTATTGTTACTCTAACTTCTATTTAATTCGTAGAAGAGTGTCAAAACCATGACAATAAGCATAAGTATCATAACTTTTTGTCTAACTGTTTAATCGTAAATGAAGACTCGCTTACCCTTACAATGTGGTAGACATGGTACCATGAATTCAAGCGACAGATTGAGTTTTATCGAGCTTTCTCTAAAATAAATCGAGAAAAATACCGTGATTTGGTTCTTTTTAGTTCAAAAGAAGTTCAAATGAATCTAAAAAAAATTTCATTTTTGGATGTTCTTTGACACTTACACGCTTTGTTATTTTTGTTTTTTCTCAGTTTTTTTAAGTTTCATCTACGTATTCATCCTTTTTAATTTGTCCCTGGAATTTCCAAAAATAAATTTAAGTCCTTTAATGAACATGTTTTTACTTCGTTATCCTGTTTCGCTGTTCAAATGGGCTATGTTCTGCTTTTCCCTAAAAAACCTTTGGGGTCCCTCAAAAATTAAGCGATTCTCATTTTGCAATTTTATATTTAAAACTTTTGTGTGTCCACTGTTTAGTGTTTTGGTTTATTTTTAATTCAGGAAAAATCCTTCATGGCCTTGGCAGCGCCACCACTGTCTCGTCCAACAAAATGGACAACTAATTACTCCCGGTTATGCAGACTCCTAGTGGATGTCAGTTCCCATATCCTAAGAGAGAAATTTGAAGAGAAGCGTCCGCCAGGAAACCTGGACACGGTTTTATCAAGTCCCTCAGTTTATGCAGTGCTGCAAACACTCAGAACAAGAAAAGTGCTCAATCCATCACAATGGGGAAAACTTTATCCTACCATAAAATCTTCAGTTTCATCTCAGCATTTCGACATCACCTTATTGATAGTTCTACTGAGGAACATTTGTGGTCTTGTTCCTCCAGACACCGGCTGGGATAAACTTCCTCCTGCAGAAGACACAACCCTTGAGGCAGATATCGTTCGCATTAAATGTTACAGAAACACAGTTTATGGTCATGCCAGCCGGGCTTTAGTTGATGACCAAAAATTCAATCAATACTGGCAGGACATTCAAGATGTATTGGTGAGACTGGGAGGAGCTGGTTACCAAAGTGCTATTGATGATCTGAAAAAGGAATGTATGGACCCTGAATTTGAGGAACACTACAGAGAGCTTCTTAAACAGTGGGTGATAGGTGAAGTCAGCGTCAAGGAAAGATTGGATGGAATTGAAGAAAAGCTTGATAAGGGTCTTAAGGCCTTAGAAGTGAAAATGAATGATCATGAAGCAGCAGTTTCAAGTAAATATGTAAATGATATTGAAAATCTTTAAGTGCGTTCATGTTATGAAATGTTTCCTCAATCCGGGCTGTCTTGTGAGTTGAACGTTCGGTGGTTCTTGTCCACCCGTTCATCAGTGTCACAATTAAATGAATAAACATTGACGGTCTTTTGATGAAGAGGATAAATAGAGATTGGGAGACATACGAATTAAGAGGAGTGCTGAGTGAATTCTTAGAAGGGTGGGAAAAACCTCGTTTTTAAACGAGTATCAAGGTCTGTTGAGCAGATTCACTCACTTCCTTCTTGATATTCCAGTTAACAGTGTGTCTTATAGTTTGTTGTTTTTATTTCTGTTAGAAGATTTCACGAAAATGAGGATAAAAAGGGACGTCAATATTCTCATACTGGGAGAGACAGGAGTCGGGAAGTCCACCTGGATCAATGCGATTGCCAACTATAGCAAGTACAACTCCTTAGAGGCAGCAAGAAAGAGCAACGAATTCACCGTCTTAATACCATTCAGGTAACAATTTGTTAGTTTATTGTACCGCTTAGGCTTGTGGCCGATATTGCGCACTCCGACTGGCTTATCGATATTAGAGCAGGGCATTATGCAGAGGTAACGCCCACGGGCCGATTATGGATTATGCAAATTAGAAAATAGCGCAAAATGCCAGGCAAGTACCGCGGCGGTTCTATTTATTGTTTACCATATTACAAGCGTTCCCTCTCTACAAGGCTTATATGCTCAAATTCGCTTTTTGAAAATTCGAACGCTGAAAGCGAGGAGGGCAAACTACGATCCAGGGAGAGTAGACTCCATTTAATACAAAAAGCTTAAGTTTTAGAAGAAGGTACAGTTTTATTTACCTACGAGATTGTACTGGATTAGGGGACGAGGTAAACAAACAAGAATACTTTTAACCTCACTTCTAATATAAGAAACCGTAAAAAATTCGCATTGGAAAGCTGTAATTGACTTGATAACCTTAAAACGAAATATTTTCGATACACTTTGACGGTAAAGAGGTCGTTTATTGACTTACTAGCTGTTAACGCTAGAAGGCTGGAAGGCACAACTGAAGGACAATCAAAGTTTGCCTTGTCGTACATAAAGCTTAAATCGCCAAGAGTAGCCTCAACAATTACCGAAAGTTTAAATTTTTTCACAGGTAGCTTAGTAGTTCTCATCAATAGATTCACTCGCTGTAATGGGGCGGACGCTGACATTAAACTTGAATAACGCCGCGTCGGGGAAATGTCTTATATTAACGGACCTCCAGGCGTCAATCAATCTCAACTGGTTTATTAATTACTGGAAAGTTCGTAAAAACTGCAATACAATAAATTTAAATAGGCTATTACCATACAATAAACGCTAATTGAAATGTCCTAAACTCGGTAATTTAGTGTTAACAACTGGGTTGAAAACGTAAATTAGCCACCGTAAAGAGTAAAAAAGCTGACGTTTCGAGCGTTAGCCCTATCGCTCTGACGAACACGTGTTCAATTCTGTATTTACGGTCAGATTACACCGTTGTCCTCTCAAGCTGTGTTTTTAGTCCACGTATTGATCTCCTGACCAAGTTAAATGGTGTCAGAAGTGAAGTCCGAATAGAACTGTCGCTCGTGGCCTTGTTGGAAGCAAACTTGGGGAGTTTTGTTAGCAATTTTATGTGCAAAATCGTGTCAACACTTCCGCGATATACCCAACCGGGTGCGGAGCAAGCCATCCCGCTTCGACTCAAAATTCTTCGGGTACACAGTCCAGTGTGATAACTGTTCCTGTAAACATACCACTTCCAGTAAAGTTGGATTTAAGCGGTGGAAACCTCCTTGTCAAGTGGCATCGATTCAGTCGAGCGTGGTCAAATTTTGAAATCGTGGCCCAGCTTAAGGACTCGGAAAATCTGGATCGGAACAAGGAACGAAGGACCGCCACGTTACTTGCGTGCATTAGCTTGGATGCGTTAGGTGTTATTGATGCTATGGAATTTGAGATCGAAGACCAAAGAAAAGATCTAGTAGTGATCCCAGAGAAGATGGAAAAATACTGCAGTGGGAAGTGCAATGAGACCTATGAGAGGTATGTTTTCAATCGTAGAGACCAGGGGATCAACCTCTTGCAGGAATTGTGGTAATAATGAGGAATATGAATATGTGGTTGAGATCGAGGTAAAAGAGGAGGTTAGTGCATTAGCCTAAAGTGGACGCCCTACCTAAGTCTTTGCCACCCAGCTTGTCAATGGAAAGGAGAAGTCTCGACAGGACAGTGGATCAACTGTAAAAATTATGACTGATGAGACGGTGACGAGGCTCTGTGGGCACAACAGCTTGAATGAGTCAGAGAAAACCCCAGTGACTCTGGTAATGTACAACCAGTCAGAAGTTAAACTTTTGGGCAAGTGAAGACTCAAGGTTGTTAACCTAAAGAACAATAACCTAACCTAAAGAACAATAAAAAGTGCAGCATTGAGTTCCTTATTGTTAGTGGTGAAGCATGAACATCTTCAATCGCTAACTATTAACAAACAGAATATCCTCGCTGTGGACTCGGATGGTGTGAAGAGTAACGGTTCTAAGGTGCAAGACTACAATGTCGCAATACAAGGATGTGTTCACTGGAGAAGGCAAACTGGATGGACAACTCCATCTGGAGAGCGACAAGAATGTCTATCCAGTCCAGCTACCTACACAGAGAGTGCCAATTGACCTCAGAGAATCTTTAAAACAAGAATTGGACAGATTATCAAATACTAGAGGGATTCGAAAGGTCGATACACAGACTGAGTGGATTTTAGCAAAGAAGAATGGCAAGGTGGGGCTGTGCACTGCCCCGAAACCCTTAAATGAAGCTCTATGCAGAAATCATAACTCTTTACCCACAATAGATGATGTGCTGCCTCTCCAATCAGCGGCCTGTGAGTTCACAGTACTTGATGCGAAAAATGGGTTCTGGCACGTACAGTTGGATGAGCCAAGCAATTATGCAACTACTTTCGGAACACCATGGGGCCAGTATCGCTGACCTCGTATGTCATTTGCAGTATCACCAGCTCCAGAGGAATTTAAGAGAAGGATTGATATTGCACTAGAAGGGTTACCAGAGCAGACGACATTCTGGTCTTTGGAGCAGGAGACACGGATGAAGAAGGCCTTGAAGATCACGACCGAAACCTGAGAGAGGTGTTCAACCGCTGTCGACAGAAAGGTATCAAGTTGAATTCAGAGAAGATACAGTTAAGGTAGAAACAAGTTAACTACATGGGACACATTATATCTTCAGTGGGTCTCGGCGCTGATCCAAATAAGCTGAAAGCCATCAACGAAATGCCGCCCCCTCCTGATAAGGCAAGCGTCCAGAGAGTACTAGGCACAGAGAATTACGTGCCGAAGTTTACACTCAATCTAGCAGATTTGGCAAAGTCACTGAGAGACCTTGTCAAGAAGGAAAATGAGTTTGTATGGGAGGAAGGAGTTTATGGCAAGTACCTAGAGTAAGTAAAGCAAGTATTAACCCAAGTGCCTGTGCTCAAGTTCTTCGATCCTCGAAAGAAGCGGTGCTTCAATGAGATGCCTCCTTGAGTGGTCTGGAGGCCTGTTTGCTACAAGAGGGGCACCGACCCTGTTGCGTATGCTTCGAGGGCCCCCACTCCTACGGAAACTAACTATGCGCAGATCGAGAAAGAGTCATTGACATGAGATCACCAACAGAAATCGAGATTGAGCATGTAGATATGATTGCATTTGTTCCCATTCGACAATTAACTCTCTTAGAAATCAAAAGTGCCACGGAAGTTCATGCAGAGCTTCAGGCACTAGCCACTTTGATCAAGCAAGGTAGAAACAAGTTAACTACATGGGACACATTATATCTTCAGTGGGTCTCGGCGCTGATCCAAATAAGCTGAAAGCCATCAACGATCATCATTTTTGATCTCATATCAGTATACGCAAGCCTCTGCAATCAACGGAAGACGAAAACGATCCGCCATCTTGGCCTGTTGTGGCATGTGCGAGGTTTTCATGCGACCAGGATATGTTACTATGCGAACTCGCACTCAACATTCCATCAAATGCGACTCTACACAAGTGGGGACATCGACATAAATCCTGGTCCAGATGAATGTTCAGTGTGTAACAAGCGTGTTGCCCGAAATCATCGAGCGGTAAATTGCGATAACTGCAACATGTGGTGTCACATAAAATGTGCCTCGATCAGGCCAAGCGAATATAAGAACTATCAAAGACTTCCTTCATTTTCCTGGTGGTGTCCGATTTGCCTTTGGTCGTCTTTACCATTCGACAATGAGACAAACCTAGATTGCTCATCTGACTCGCATCTTTATCCATCTTTCGAAGTGGACCTGCAACTACCAACACTAGGTTGCTCATCTGATTCGCATCTTTATCCATCACTCAAAGCGGACTTGCAACTACCAGGTTTGAAGATCTCACACATCAATGTAAATGGTCTTCCTAACAAGTTATTGGAAATTAAAGCTCTTTTACTTTCGATGAATTTTGACATTTTAGCCATAACTGAATCCCATCTAGGTAAGGATATTACTGACGACGAAATCGCCATTACTGGATACAAAACTGCTCGATGCGATCGAAACGATGGCCGAAAAGGCGGTGGCACGGTCATCTACTTTGCTGAATACTTAGATGCATATGAGCGTCGAGACATAAATGTAAACAACTCTCTAGAAGCTGCGTGGATTGACGTTACGGTGGCGTCTCAGAAACTTCTAGTTGCTTCAATGTATCGCCCACCCGATGACACTACGTTTTTAAATAAATTTTCTTCTACTTTGGATCGCATATGGATGAAACGAACGAATATAATTTTATTGGGGGACTTCAATTTTAATCTTTTGCCTAAATCCAGGGACACAGATTCTTCAACCTGGAAATTCCGTCAACTTTTGAATAGATTTAATCTAAAGAATGTCATCAACAAGGCAACAAGGATCACTGACACCTCCACAACGCTGATTGATTTGGTGATTTGCTCTGACACCTCAAAAATTTCTCACCAGGGTGTTTGTGATTTAGGAATCTCAGATCACCACTTAATATATGCAATCGTAAATCTCAAAAGAAAACGTCAGAAACCAACGCTCAAAACAGTCTACGATTATAAAAAAGTAGATCTAGACTCATTAAGAACGGACTTTGCTGCAGCCCCATGGAGTATCTGCAATGTCTTTCACAATCTGGACGATGCTACTTGGGCTTGGGAGTATTTATACAAGGACATTATGAAATCTCACCTTCATGCTCGACGAGTAAAGATAAGAAGAGGGGGCCTACCCTGGATGAACTCTTCCATACGTAAAGAGCTGAACAAACGCTACAAATTACTCCTTAAAGCACAGAAAACACCGAAGGGCTCACAAGCCTGGATAGATTACAAGAAGGCAAGAAATAAATGCACCAAACTCCTTAGATTAGCGGAATCAAGTTATTGGCTAACAAAATTTAATGAGACAACCTCTGCTCGAGATTTTTGGAAGACAGTAAGATCTTTCGAGGGAAAACAAACAGCTACAAATATCGGACCGATTAAAGATAGTTCCGGAGTTATTCACGCAGACGATACATCAAAGGCCAACACTTTAAATTCCTTTTTTGTCAATGTTGGAAAATCCCTCTCGAAATCAACACAAGATTCTTCAGTAAACTCTCCTTGTCAGTCCGCAAGAAAAAACAGTGCCTCTCTTTATAACATAGCCCTTAACAGAGATCTTTTAAAATCTTCTCTAAGGTGTTTGAAACCTGGCAAGGCGAGTGGACCTGATGACATATCCAGCAAAGAGCTGTACCTTATTGGAGACGCATTTTTGGATTGCTTTATGCCACTGGCTCAAAGAAGTATTTTGGAATGCAAACTCCCCAGCCAGTGGAAACAGGCACAGGTAAAATGTCTTCACAAGAAGGGGAATACTCTCGACTGTGAAAACTACAGGCCTATTTCCCTTCTCAGCATTCCGGGCAAGCTATTGGAGAATGTTGTAAGCCAACAACTTGATAACTTCTTATATAGCAACAATCTGATCTCCTTAAATCAATGGGGCTTCAGAAAAGGAAGCTCACCCGAGCTGCTCTTACTTTCCGTTACAGAACGATGGCGTTTAGCCTTGGATGAAAGCAATATTATTGGCGTAGTCTTTATTGATTTTCGGAAAGCGTTCGATTGCGTCAACCACACAGTTCTTATGGATAAATTACACTCTATAGGTATTAGTGGCTCTTTTTACGATTGGCTCTTAAATTATCTTGATAATCGTAAACAATTTGTCACCGTAAATGGTTCAAACTCAGAATTGTTGGAAATAGATACGGGTGTACCCCAAGGGTCTTTACTTGGTCCTAGACTTTACAGCATTTACTCAAATGATCTGCCCGGAGCCACAACGAACGCTTCCGTTGAAATGTTTGCAGATGATACTACTGTTTTTTGCATTGGAAATACTGTTGATGAAGTTTTATTTAAGATACAGAAAGCGATCGTTGACTTAAACAAATGGGCTAAGGATAACTTCATGACTATTCATCCCGCAAAAAGTGAACTAATGTTGTTATCAAAATCAAGATTCATCGGACCCCTACAGAAAATTTGTTTAGGGCAAAATGAGTTATCATTTGTTTCCAAAGCTACATGTTTAGGGATTCTTATCGATAATAAACTCTCTTGGTCGCCACATATAAAATCTTTGAGCAAACGTTTTTCGGCAAGAGTGAAGAAACTCAAACACCTAAAAGGACTCGACAATCGCCTCTTAGAGTCAATTTATTTCAAAGGTATCATTCCAAGTATTGCGTATTCTATTGCATTATGGGGATCTTCTAAGTCACTTCAGACACTGGAAGACATTCACATTGGAGCCGCGAGATTTATTTTTAACCTAAAGGAATCTACCCCCAATACTGAAGTTCTGGCAGCGACAAAATGGAAGTCCTTATCATATTTCTATAAAAAGAGGATTGCCACTATATCCTATCAGGCATTTTACAATAGAGCTCCGGCTGCTATAAGCTCTTTGTTTACTAAACACTCTCCGTTGAGAAATCTAAGGGACAATCTGAAGCTATTCGTGCAACGCCCTAAAAGTGACTTCCGTCGATCTTCTTTTTCTCACCATGCGTCTGTTCTATGGAACAACTTACCCGTGTACTTGAAGAGCAAACCGAACATTGTTTCTTTCAAATCTGCTCTCAAAGCAAAATCCGACATTTTAGATAAAATAACATTTAATGGTTTACAGGGACTAAATAAAGACGTTGTAAATTACATATATTAAAGCTATTTTACTACTTTTATTTATTTTATTACTTTTTATTACTACTGTAAATTAACTGTATATTATCTTACTAGGTCTTACATCCTTTCTTACTTACCATAATTTCGCAACTTGTTATTGTTATTATTTAAATTTTGTAGACACTCTTTAGTTTTGTAGGTCCACATCAGCTTTTTAGCTGCCATTTATCGACCTACGTGACAAATAAAGTATGTATGTATGTATGTAAGGTCAGAGAGCAGGGCAGATGTACTACTCAAGTTGCAGGGATACTTTCCTTTCAGAGAAGAACTGTTCATACAGGACGGTGTCGTGTTCAAGGGTGAACGAATTATAGTACCATCTACCCTAAGGCAATCAACGATAGACAAAGTACATGCCAGTCACCTGGGTGTTCAGGGGTGTCTAAGGAGAGCTAAAAAAGCTTTCTACTGGTCAGGCATTTACAAGCAAATTACAGAGTTCATCTAAAGGTGCAGCATTTGCAACAGGTACAAGCCAGTACAGCAGAAACAACCTTCAGTATGTTACGAAATACCAACATGACCATGGCAGAGCATCTCAGCCGACCTGTTTGAGCTTAACGGCACCGACGACCTGGTTACCACTGACCATTACTCTAATTTCTTCGTGTTAGATATGCTGACATCTAAGACCGCCAGAGGGTTTATTGGCAAACTAAAGCGGCACCTTGCAAGACATTGGCTTCTGGACCGTATCACCACGGACAACGGACCACAGTTTGACTTAAACGTGTTTCAGAAGTTTGTAGCAGAGTATCAGTTTGAACATATTAATTCTTCGCCACGATATCAGTAGTCCAACGGTAAGGCGGAGAACAGTGTTAAAACAGCAAAGGACAGCTTGAGGAAAGCTACTGATGCTGGCCATGACCCTCACCTACCACTACTGAACTTTAGGAACACCCCATCCGAAGGGATGGACAGCACTCCCGCACAGCGTCTCTTCGCACGCAGAACCCGCACTTCCTCCCCATGGCTAGTCATCTGCTTCAGTCAAAAGTTATTCCTGATCTGAAGCTTAAATTGCAATAAAGGAAACATAAGCGCTTCCTTCTATTACGACAGAGGAGCTAAGGGGCTGCCACCACTCTAAGTCAGAGATGTGGTGCGGATGCGACCCTTAACATATCAGCCAAAATGTTTTAAAACGCAAGTTAGTCGTCAGGTAGCGGTACGCTGCTATATAGTTAGCACAGAAGGTGGTAGACTTTACGGCCGCCGAAATCGTTCACATCTTAACAAAGTTCCGGAGAACTTCCAAGGGATGCTAGACGAAGATAAAGCGCAGTCAAAGGTCGATACTCAGATTCGTCCACGTGCAAGGAGATCTACTATTGTTTTGTTGTTTCTTTATTGAAAGAAGGGAGATGTAACGATGTCACTATCTTATTAATAGCCTCTACGGGCTTGCGCACTACAATGAGAACTTATATATCCCGGATGCATACACGCGCGTTCGATTCTGTATTGGCAAAAGCCAACTTGCGGTCAGGTGAAATCGTTTTATCATCTATCATTTAGTCCACGTAATGATCTCCTGACTAAGTGACACTATTGTCTATTTTGATTCTGATGTGTAGCAAAAATAGTAACGTCACAGCTTAGAATCATTTTATGTTTAAACCGCACAGACAGCTGGTGACACACCAGACTAAAAATAATAATATGAAAGAGAAGAGATCGCTAATTAAACATTTAATATTTCAGCTTTACCTATACAACTAAAGAAGGAGAAGAGAAAGCCATTTCCTTTGGTCATGATGCGAATGAAGTTTGTTCTATCGGTCAGTCTGCCACTCAGTTCGCTCGTGAGCACACGTTTGAGACAGACATTGCCAGGTTCCACCTAATTGATACTCCAGGAATCGGAGACTGCAAGGGAATAAAAAAGGACAAAGAAAACTTTGCCAACACATTGGCCTACCTAACCAATTACGAAAAGATTAATGCGGTGGTTGTTCTCTTAAAGTCAAACAATTCACGGTTGACTGTGTCCTTCCAGTTCTGTGTGTTAGAGCTGCTGAGACATCTTCACAAGTCCTTGGTATCTAACATAATATTTGCCTTTACTAACTCGAGAGGAACTTTCTATCAGCCTGGAGACAGCCTACCAGTTCTTAAGAAACTCCTGAGTGAACGTATGATTGGAATTGATGTCTCACCCTCCAATTACTTCTGCTTCGACAACGAAGCCTTCAGGTATATTTAACCATAGGCATATTTGATCGGGGCCCTCTATAGCCTGACTGTGACCCGTGGGAGACCTCTTCCAAGACACCACTTTTAACCAAAAAGCAAACCTTCCTTGACTGAAAAGTCCAAAACCTACCCTCCCCAACGCTCAGCCGATTATAGTGTGCCTGTAGATTGAAAGGGGCTTCTCAGCTCAGTTTGAAAATGCAGTGTTTTGCCAGACTGGCCATCATGCCTATTGTCCTGACACTGCTCGTTCAGTAGGCCAATAGCTAGAGGGTGGTTTAGCGTCAAAGGCATCGGATTTGCGAAGGGCGTTTCTATTAACATTGCAAACACCTAACACCTAGGTTATTTTACTTACTTACTAGTCAAAGGGGTTTGCTTTTTGATAAAAGTGGAAATCTTGGGATAGGTCTCTTCAGCCTGTTGTAGTATTCGACTGTCTCATAAGATTCGCGGTGAGGCTCATGCCTTGTGGCAGCTCTGCCAATGGCCCAGATCATGTGAGAAAAGAGAGAAGAACAACTGTACACTGTTCCGTTGATTTAATGCTAAGTTTCGACCTTCTTCAAATTTTAATTTGCTCCTCTTAATTCGTATGTTCCTGACGAAGGCCGTAGCACGAAACGTAGTATTATATCGCCGGAACAGGTTAGAGTTGTTCTTCTCTCTTTCGTGATTTGCACATACTTAACATTTTGGAAAAGATATCCGTATCTTCCTGGATCCTTCAACTGGGAGCTACTCGGTCGATAGCCATTTCATTCTTTCTATTGTGTGTATATAGTGTATATATTATATATTTGTTCTCGACAGATTTCTTGCCTGCAACAAGAAAGGAGTTGAATTTGGACAGGAACAAATTGATAGCTTTTCAAAGAGTTGGAAAATGTCATGTGAAACTACTATCAAGCTCTTCCAACGAGTGATGGAAATGGAGCCCCACGACACAAAGCAAACGCTAAGCCTAAACGATGCAAGGAACTACGTGCTGGCCTTAAGCAAGCCAATGGGGGAAGTTTTTGAATTAATTCAAATGAACTTGGAGAAGATTGAACGTGCTGAAAACACATGCAAGGCTTTTGACAATGACATTAACTCTTTCAAAATGTCACTGAAGTTTAAAGGGTACGATCTGAAGGTTTTGAAAATAGACTATCCCATGACTGTTTGTGCAGCCGAAGAATGCAAGAAATATGTATTTGTTGGTGAGGAAAATGTGAAACGTACCGTCTATGAAAAAATCTGCCATGATCATTGTTACTTACAAGGGGTAATGGTTGAGAGTATCGGAAACGATAAACTGTTCCATTGCATCGCAATGTCTTCGGGCAGTTGTTTGAAATGCTCTCACAACTACAGAACGCACATGCATATCGAATACAAAACTTCTCTGATAGAGAAGGAATTCTTATCCAAAGAAGTGCAGAAGAAAATTTTGGATAAGCAAGACGAGAAGTCTCAGAAGAAAGAATTTATCGCTGTGTTGGCTAAGAAGAGCAAAGAGCTTGCATCTGAAAGGGATTGCATCTTAGAGTGTGCCACCTTTTTCGGCGCCTTCCTCAAAATGAATGCAATCGTCCCTTATAACGACTCCTTTCGTGATTACATGGAATTGCTTATCAGAAATGAAGAGTGTAAGGAGGAGGAGATCAGAGATGACGAGAAGATCAAGAAGTTGAAAGAAGACCTGCGGGCATACAAAGAGGAGGTAGAGGTTTTAAGAAATAGTGTGGCATCACAACCCCGCGACGGAGAGTTCAAAACCGATTCCATAGAAGAGATCAGTGTCCGCAAAGAAAAGCTTTGTTCTCTGAAACACAATGGAAGGATACTAAGAGAAGCTCTAGGTATGATGATTTTAGTTTGCCAAGCGTTATTATCATCACTTTTTCGAGCGATGTGTTGCATTTTGCGGGCTGAAATGGAGATTTTGGTGGGTTAAAATGTATTTTAGCCCGCTTGCTCGCTCACTTTATTGATTGTTCAGACTGTTTTGTAGTTATTTCGTTCAGTTTTTTCTTCAAACCCCCTAAAGTAATACTGATAGTAATTCAGTTTATGATCTTTGGTATTGATATATTTGGGCCCATTTCAGAGTCATTTTAACCCTCGCCTAGCGGCTCAGACTTAAATGATTTTGGGTGGGGCCCAAAACATATTTATGCCAAAGAAAATAAACTGTGTTGTTTTATCAATGGACTCGATGACCAGCTGCTACCCAGGAGAAAGCGGCGGAAATCGATCGAACTTAGATTTTTAGTAAAATCATAAGACATTTACAGCGAGCCAGGGTTTCACTTCCTAACATTCGACCTCAACGGGTTTGATTCTCCAACGGAGAATGACTTTTAAGGATCTTGCCTAATTCGCGTGAAGGGAAACATTATTACGATCCTTCCTCTAGTGCAGATAAGCAGAAGGGATACTCGTATGGAAAGGTTTGCATATCGACATTATCGCGGTATAAATCGGGTGAGATTTCAGCAAATGGTGAACTTCTACATCATTTTCGGTCTATCTGTATCATGATGGATTGACCTCTGGACCACGCAGGTCCGTCCATGTATAGATCCAAGGCATTTCGTAGATATGACTGAAAACAACTGTTACATATTATCGATAGATAAATACAGGGTAAACCTGTTATAAAAGACGGAAGATTTACTTAATTATACTCTCTGCTTCTGCTTTAGATGGTGTCATGTCGGCCAGGCAGAGAATGCACGAAGAAGAAAGGTAAAGGCAAATAAAGAGAATAACTAGACTAAAACCTCCATACATGTAAGCTGCAATTGATCCAAATAGTGTCAAATCGCGCTGCCATTTCAACAAATCTTTGGTTTTCACGTGACGTCACAAAGATCCAAAAGCAACAAGTGCTAGTACAGTTTTACCTGCGATATACAAAAGACCTCTTAAACATTAACTTCATGGGAAGTTTTCAGCGTCGTGAGGTCTTCATTTTGTAAATAGAGTTATTTCTAATTTAGTAGTTTTTTTGTAGCCCGAAATTGAAATAGCAGCCTGTAAAATGCCAATTATAGCACCGTGCGGAAAAGAGCAACGCGCATAAATTATGATTAATCAAGCAATAGGAACCAGGCTTCGTCGAACTGCACAAGCCTTTAGTTTCAATTTTCAGCATTCATCATGTGTTACCTTTGACTGAAAAAGTAGACTGTGGCAGGAATATCAAAGTACCCAGTGATTGTGCACGATAATTGAGTAGAAAACCGCCTTGCTAAATTAGACTTGGCTATTGGATTGCGTGATAGACTGTAGAATGGGCGTAATTTTTTGGCGTTTTTCAGTCGAATGGAGGCAAGCTCGAGGCGGCACGAAGTGCGAATCACAGCGCTTCCTCCTTATTTTTTATTTGTTTAGTTAGAAACTCTCATCATAGTGAAGCAAGAGCTTCTCTCGATAAATTGGCTCCACATTGGCTCGAGTTGCTGTAAGGTTCGAGTCATCGTAAGTCAGCTTAACTTGACATCATGTTGCACGGTAACCTGATTTTGGCATCACTTAATACATCTAACCTAAAGCGGGTTTCTTGAAATGCTTTATCTTTAATGCGAATCAAATCTCTTTTTAGGAAAAGCCAATTTCAAGTCAGTACCCATGGCAATCAATGGTTCTTGGAACTTATTCAAAAATTGATCAGGACGAGACCCATAGTGAACAGTGATGTTAATCAATAAACGACACAGGCACATTCGGAGAAAAGAATGCCGAGTGCTCCCAATCGGAGTCCACCTCACGACCTTCTGATCAGTACTTCGGATGTTCTACTACTGAGCTATAGAGGATACTCGTAGCAGGTTCAGTAGGCCACTTAATTCGGTCCGTAATGACAAACTTTATATAGCCAACCACTGTATTTTCAAACTGTACGTCCAGTACACATGACGTTAGTTGAAACAGAGGATTAACAGACTAGTTAGATTATTACATACAACCTTTCAAAGGGAATTTTTCAGATAATGGGAGAGTAAATTAACTTTTTTCTGTTTATCTTGTATATCAGCAAAGGAAAATAATAATCCCAACCTTTTTTATAGGTATCAGTAATACAGGTCTTTTATCTGGCGTTGGCGCTAAAAAGAGATTTGATTCGCATTAAAGATAAAGCATTTCAAGAAACCCGCTTTAGGTTAGATGTATTAAGTGATGCCAAAATCAGGTTACCGTGCAACATGATGTCAAGTTAGGCTGACTTACGATGACTCGAACCTTGCAGCAACTCGAGCCAATGTGGAGCCAATTTATCGAGACAAGCTCTTGCTTCACTATGTACGACATTTTACATTTGGTATGCTTATGTTTCCCTTTTTCTAGAAAAAAAGGTTTTGACTGAACAAGACTATTTTTTCAAAGTTACCTATGCTTAGGAATATCAGCAATTTCACCCGTCATAAACATTTCAAAAGTCAAATTGCTTTATTTGAGGTTTGATTTAAGACCATCATGCATATGTTTTCATCACCACTAACTCGGTCCTGTCCCTACAAACGGAAAGCATTCTTCGTTGTCCAGGTCCTGTTTTGACAGCAGCCGCTATGGAAAGACAGTTTACAAATTACTTATTATTGGAACCAACACAGTTGCCAGCTCCCAGTTAGCTTGTTAGCTCAGTTGGTAGAGCACTGAACCGGTATCGCAGAAGTCATGGGTTCAAATCCCGTCACTATGTACAAGCTTGAATTTTTTTTTTCCAGGCCTTCTTTTCACTACTGCTTAAGTAGTGTTCATTACTGCGAATATTGCCTTCATATTCACGTCTTTATCCTCAGTTCAAATTTATGACTTTCATATATTCACAGCCGTTTATTACCGAGTTAGCTTTAACATAGCTCATGTATACTTTGTTTGGCCTTGAAGGTAGTAGCGATAGACTTTCATCACACATCGGCAATTTCGATATCTTGGACAATGAAAACTTGTTCGTCGTACCTTTGTTTTGCGCTGCGAAGCAAAGCCTGCGAATTCTTTAAATTTAATGCAAATTTGTGGGTGCGAGATAAGGGTCTAATTAACAACCTCCAAACAATATCCCCAGGTGTTTGCCTTTCTTATTTCGCTCGGTGTGTTTCACTTCAGTATTAAACCGAGGTAAATCTACGGCTATCATGGTCAACTTAACCTAAGTCAGGCTTCTTGTTGGCCATGCTTAAGAAATTTCGTTTTCCTGTGATGTGTTTTTATTCACAATAGAGACAGTAGATCACATAATATCTGTGTAAGTTCGGATAAATTAGGTTTTTTTCTTTCTTTCTTCGATATTTTAGTTTTTGAAACCTATGCTCTCTTCGATGACAAAAATGATAACATTAAGTACACAAACTGTCCCATCTCACCACCCAGCCGAAAAAGTAGCTCTTGCATGTACGCATGCCTATGTTTATACAGGAGTTGCGATGCTGTTAACCCTTTAACTCCCAAGATCTGATTGTTCATTCTCTCCTCCAGCTTTTACATTATTTCTGGTAAATAAGTTAGGAGAATTTGGTGCTACATCAAGATGACAACTTCTACCTGTTAAGTTTGGGTATTCTTATTTCTATGTGTTGGATAATGAGTGATTAACTCGTTCGGTGCCACGCTTACTGTTGTCTCCTTCGCAGCCGTTGTTTGGTCTCGTCACACAACGCACTCTATTTCCCGTATCCTTTGCAGAAACGTTATACGTCGTGACTGTGTTACACAATATAGTAGCTTCCAGTCCTCCTTTTATTAGCTTTCCGATTTTGTTATCCAGTGTGTCGCAACAAGTTTCAATGTTTTGAATGCTTTTGAAAGGTTCACTGCAGAGCCTGTAGATCGATGGCAAAATTTCCAGTTAAATTGTACGTTTACGACCTCTCTAGAGGTATGGAAAGACAGCTGTCACCTTTTATACTTGGTAAGCGTGATAATGATAGAAGACTGCTTATTTTAATTTGCGAGAAATATCCCAGCTGAAATATTTTTCAATTTTGTGTTTCGCATGTACACTGTGACTCAGCAAAGATGCGACTGTTAAGCGCTTAATCCTTTGGAATAAAAGCTCAGTGTTACTAAGTTTACTAAGTTTACTAAGTAAAATTCAGGGCAAATGAAACATTTATCCGTCTTCTTCTTTTTGATTACACCACAGCTGTTAGGTCTGTTCATTCAGTATATAGATGTGATACCAAGCCAGCTTAATTAATACGTCATCATCTACATCAACATTTATTAAGTTGGTAAAATCTGTACAGACATCACACCAACTATTAGTTATTTTTTCTGCAAATCCATGGAAATTTGGTACGTGCCCTTTTTTTTTTCTGAATAGAATATTGGCTGATTTTTTTTAATCCTGGCCTAGAATAATTATAGTTAAGACTTAAACTGTATTGTGTTCTCTATTATTCACATCAGTAGTGTGATTATGATTTATAATTTTTAGTTTACCTTGGCACTTAGCTATTCGTACAAGGTTTTAAAAAGCTATGAACAAAGAGCATTGCTTGTTTTGAGGTGTTTGATCAGAATCAATCATTTTTAGCATTGCATACACTGTATAATTACCTTCTCCAATTTAGTCCAAAATTATCACTAAGATCTGAACACTAATTCTCTTAACATTTAGCAGTAAATTAATTTTGGCTGTTCCTGAGAATTTGTTGCAAATCAGGCCAATATGTTGATAATTGGAGAGATTGCTTCTGTATGACCCGAGAGCCTCAGAATAGATATGACTTGTAATCTTGTTTCTCGACTACTTAATGTCAATCTGCAATTAATTGCAAGTGATCACATGTATGTATTTTTTTTGTTTGTAAATTAAATTTACTTTTTGTTTGATTCAGGACCAAGTGTGTACTTAAAATGATGTGTTATTTTCTTGTGCCTTCTTTTGATTATTTTTAAATACATCTTTTAGGCATACAGGCCTGGTGTGTTATGGTGAGGAGTTTTTGTCTCCCGGTATTTAATATCTTAATCTTTTCTCTAACTATAGTAATTCAAGAAATACTGTAAGGTCTTAAAGTAAATCTGGACACCTGGTTCAACTTTGAAATCTGAACAAGACATTGTTAATTTCTGGTAGCATGACTACTACAGCTTTCTTTTCCCTTTTACTTGTACCATAGGTTACTTACTACTGATTGAAACAATTCCTTTTTTTGTCAGGGTGGAACAATTCTTGGTAGTCCAGATGAGGTTTTTGATCTTGGTGATACAGAAACAACTCAAGATCTTTTCATTGATTTTTTTAAGTGCAGTTGGACAACAAGATTTTAGGTACATGTTGATTCCCTTTATTTTCTATTTTTCAGAAAACTTGCAAGTAAATAAAGCTCTCTAAATAAAGCTATTGAAATCACTTAACACTTGCTGCTACCTTTTTGTTTTGAACTAATTATTAGAGGAGAAAACTACAACTTGTTTGAACACAACTGCAACACCTTCTCATCAGAAGTTGCCATGTTCCTGACTGGGAATAAAGTACCACAACATATTCGAGACCTTCCCTCAGGAGTTCTGAAAAGGTAAATGCATACAGTAAACAACTATTACTAACAGTAATGATAGAATCATTTTTATACAGTATGCAAGTTGATTTGTTGACACAGGACAGCCTTATGTTTGAATTGGTGACCAATTGTGGTGAAGATCTCAGACTTTGAATACAGGGAAAAAGGGCAGGAAGAAGGGTGTATATGAAGAAGTGAAAAAAATTTAGTAGACAAGTGTGGTTTCTACTGTTTGTGGGAGGGAGCATCGATTGGGAGCCTAATGGGGGTGTAATATACAGCTAGGGGGTCTGAGGATACTAAGAATTTTGACCATGAGGCAGGGTAATTTTTGTTTTCATTTTTGCAATGGCCCCAGTTTAGTCATGGTAGATTCATTCTTAAAAATTAATATATTGTTTGGTGATAATCAATAAATAACTGTTGAACTGAATTTTTCCAGTTCATTTGGTCAGATGATAAGACCCATCACAGACTCTGTATCTGTGAGGCCTTCAGGAGGCACATCAATATCCCCTGCACCATCAACATCAACATCAAGAGCACCAAAATCAATATCTGAGCCAAGAAATAGTTCCCCTGGAAAGACTAGGCAAAGGAAACCACCTGATGGCTGGCTCTCTTTGGATGTGTTGCATCATTCTATTGAACAGCTTCCAAACCAGCAGCTATGCAAGTTAAAATATAAGTTTGTGCTCACTGGCATGTACAGTTGCTAAGGTAGTACATATACACAATGTACATAGCACATGTTGAAAGTGGATTGAGTTTGTCCTAAATTTCTTAAAACTTTTATAATTCCTCTATATACAATATGTAACCCAAAAGGAATTTTAAGTAGTATTTCAAACCATAGATCAGCTGAAAACACCCATATATACCCAATATGTACACCAGTATTTTGGAAAAGCTCCATGAATCTATGATGACCTTATTTTTAATAATTGATAATTAAAATTACTTTTTACAGACTAAGTAAGCTTGATTCTTGGGGCTAATACTGTCATACTAATAACTATTTGAGATTAACAAATAGAGTAAATATTATCATTCACCAAGTAACTTAATAGGGACTTACATTTGTACTGTATTTAATTAACTTTTTTTTTTTTGGCTCAAACTCTAGTCAAGGCGCCATATCAAAGAAACCTAATGTTTACAAGGATGTTAAAGTAAGTCTTAAGATGATATGGTGATAAAAAATATATGTTCATATGCTCTGCACCAAGTTTTAAATGAAAGTATTTTTCTGGTTATTTCCTATGATATGTATATATTTGTTTGTCTCCAAAGGGGCCATCATCGATATCTGATCTGAGAGACTGTTTTAAAAAAATAGAATTGTCGGATGAAGATCTAATTTACCTTGATGAACTTAAAAGATGCTTTGAAGGTGAAAACCTTTCAAAAGCGAATGAGAGCCAAATTAAAAAATTAGGTAAGTTATATTCTGTAATAGATTTCCTACTGAATTGAGCCATGCTTCAACAGTAACCAGATTCTTAGTATTATACAACTATCAAACCCCTCTTTTATTTAAAAAGATATATCACTTTAGTGGGCAATAAAATACTTATTCAGATATCAATGAATGATCTACATTCCTATTAATTAAATATTGATTTTTTTTCTTCAGATCAGCTTATTGATAAATACCTGACAGAGGAAGGCAATGAGGCACTACATCTCACTTTAAAACTTCAGTCTGCAGTTGCTATCACAGTGAGAAAAATTGTTTTCATCCTCCAAAGGTGAGATGATTGACATAAAATCAATATTTTGTTAACTAAGAACATATTCCATCCCATTTTCTTGTACTTCTATATGTTTTTACAATTATTCTCTCTTTCCTAATTAGCATATGATACCAGCATGCAAACATGCATTGTAAATTGTATGTGAATTGTTACAGTATCAGGCAAACCTGTGTCTCTGGGTTAATTTTTATGATATGAAGGGGGAGGAGAATTTTTGAGTATTACTCTGTGCTGATTCCATAAATGTTATGTACTTGTTTTATCATAAAAAGGGCTACAGGAGACTGTAAAAAAGGCCTGTGGGAGTTTCCCAAGCATTCCATCTCTGTAACTCAAGTTAAGTGCATCAAATTGGTAAATGAAACATGCTATCGTAAATGATATTGTTCAGGTCTTGAATTAGATAACAGTCCAAGTCAGAAATTATCAAATTTTTTATGAATACCATATAGTGTTAGCCAAAGTAATGTTTTGTTTTATTTTGCTACCTTGATGATACATTTTTTTTCTTTCATGGCAGTTTTGCAGTGCTATCAGCCATCAGTCTGGTCTCTCCTCCTTGCTTGGTGACAGTCACCCCACACCTCTTCCTGCTGTGACAATCAATTGTCTCAGCAAAGATTTGGAACTCCAAACTGTCGGAGCTGCTTTGGTTTCCAATATCGCAAGACTAAAGGTACTTGTGTGTTCAGTGTGTATTTTATATTTTTGCTTGTAATCAGCACTCCAAGTTACAACCATTTTGGTTGCTAGATTTTCAGCAAAAGTAGTCAGCCAAATGGCAGCTTGAAAACCTTGGGTTTGGACAACTGGTGACATCTGTTTATGATCTTTGTATAGCTACCTGCTTCTCAGTGGTCTGTCTTTTCATTTTGTTGTTCATTTGTTTCATACATTTAATATGTGATTTTTTAAACACTGAAACGGTTTCATGATTTTTCTCAATCATGATTTATCCTTATTTATTATTTGTACTCACACATCAGATACACAAAGACATTGAGTGTTCTACAGCCATCATTGAACTTTTAAACAGAAATGTTTCTCCAGAGACAGGTAAGTTCAATGGAGGGGTTGGTTTTAAACATCGCATTTGCCACTGAACTTTGCATTCCTTAAATGTCTTGTTTTAGTCATTAGTTTATGACCAGTAGCTCGTCATCTGAAGACTACAATGTTCGTGCATGCTTGTTGATTATTTAAAGTTTTCAAATATTTTAAATGCTCCAAACTCAAGTGATATGTCAAATTTCTTAACTCTGACATTTTCTTGACGGCACTGGTTTTAATTAAAAAATAGGAAATGTGTAGCAGCCTGAGGGGAGAATAAATAATCAGATCTTGGGAGCAAAAGGGTTCACCAAAATGTGACAGTTGACATTCGGGTTTCAAGTTGGGAGACAAGTGCTCTCAGCATTGTCCATTCACTGTACTCCTATATGCATGTACATGTATCTGTGTAGAATAACTTTTTGCTTGTATATTCCACTGTAATCATTTTATTGTGCACATGTATATAACTTTTCCTGCAGTCCCTCAGTGAGTCATACATTACCTGCCAGTGGAATTCATCTGCGTCCTACACTAGATTCCAGTGCTGGCCACAAGTCATTGAAGCATAATTCAAGTGCTGGACCAGATGCATTATACCATCCTCCTTCAGACTACATGGAGCTGGACAACAAAGCAGAAGTAAACAGCCTATCATCCATGAACACCCCTGGTCTGTCAGGTACAGTACGTGTACTGTGTAGTGGGCTGTTGCATAAAGTTGGCTGACTGAATTAAACAAAACCAGTGCCTTCTAAAATTCATGTATATTCATGTGGGTTGTGAAATTTAAGAGGTATCATGCTAAGTGTGTATGTGATAAATGCAACATTTCAAAGGACTCGAGTTGAAACTTCATGCGTCTGAGTCGTGATTAGTGTCTGTAGATCAGTTCTGTTCATTTTCCTGTTTGTTATTGATTTTTACAATGGCTGACCACAACTTCTGAAATTGCATGTTGTTGAAAATTGCAGGTATAACTTGAAGGATATAACTCACAATTTAAATTTAAAAGTTTTAATTCTGTAACATGGGACTGTTTTTATTTTATTTATTTTTTATGTGTATTTTTTTAAAGCTTCTTGTTTTGATTCACCTTAAAATTGACAATAACAGTGTGGGAAAGCATATGATTGGAATTAGAAATTGTGTACATTTAGCTTCAATACCTTGTTCACTGTTCAAACGGAAGTCATTTCGACAGCCAGTCACAACAAAGTCAGATATCGTAGGGAGCCTTCAAGAACTTTTGATTGGCTCTTCAATGTAGTTCCTTTTGCATCTGACTTGTGGTGCAATATGCTGTTAGCCAATCACATAGCTGAATGAAGCTAAACCAATGGAAAGCAATCCTGGATTATTTTCAGCACTTGATTTGAAATCTTTTGTTCTGTAAGCTTGTTGTTTGTTTCTGGAAAACTAAATTATCAAAATACCAATCAAGGCTGATCGAAGCATCTTTACATTATTCTCCAGGTCCAATTGACAACAGTAGTGCTGCTGTGGAGGCCAGATCACCATTGATACCTCCTCCTCCTCCATCGTTTTCTGTGTTAGGAAAAAGTGAAAAGAAGAAGACCAAGAGGTAAGAGATCCAGTTTCTTTTTATCTTGGACAAAATTGCTTAGATAATTGGCATTCATAGGGCACTTGGTCTCTGGTTTAAACAATTATTAGTATCTTCATCTCCTCTCTCCCCTGTGAATGATGTTGCCTTTTTTGTAGTTTGGTCATTGATATATGTACATGTATTCTAGATCTTATGAAAATATTTCTTGAGAGGAAGATGGAAGAAAAGCTTTCTTACGAGATGTTGTGTGTTGTGGGGCTGGTTTTGTACAGGGTAGAAAATAAGAGAATGCTGCGAAGAACCTCCGAAATGCAGACTAGGGCCAGGGACAAATGCAGTCTACTTGTGAATTATTGTAACATGGTGCTCGAAAAAATTAAGTAATACTGCCAGAAATGTTCAGTTCTGTGATAGAACTTTAAAATTTACATGCCATTAAGTATTAATCAATATAATTATAGGTGGGTGAAATCCAGCAGAATTCTAACCCTGATGCTTGACAGGCTCTATTATGGGTTGGTCATATTTTGGTTTTTCTGTTTTGACTTGTGTTTTACTGAATTTTTACATTCTTGTCATTTTAGTCCTGGTAATGAGGTAGAACCAAATGGTCAGATATTAACAGAAGATTCTCCTGATGTGAGTCACTTGTAAATTACAGGAAAGAAGAATCACAGAGATGGAAGCTGTTAGCCTGGAAAGATGAATACACAGTGAAAGAATGACAAATTAAGCCCTCAATCAAATGCATTCTAGCATTTCCATTGCTTGCTAATTATTGCTTATTTTGATGGAAGATCTCAAATTATTGGTCACATGACTGAAATACTGTTTTGTAATAACAGAA
Source organism: Pocillopora verrucosa (assembly GCF_036669915.1). Taxonomy (NCBI): domain Eukaryota; kingdom Metazoa; phylum Cnidaria; class Anthozoa; order Scleractinia; family Pocilloporidae; genus Pocillopora; species Pocillopora verrucosa. The sequence goes on from NC_089319.1 coordinate 2,511,932, forward strand.
TAGTTGTGTGGAGAGCTCAAAAATATTTAATTGAGGGAAGGTTTTTCAGGGCTGAAATAATCAGACTGATTTATTTGGTAAACAGAAAAATTATGCAGACATATGGAGGCTACTGAGCCTAATAACTGAGTCAACATTTCTGTTCTGAAAATCTAGCCATCAATTCTCTGCACTCTCTGTTTTATAGTATCTATTTTGTATGACTTTAGCTCTGAGAGTTTGATGTTAACCCTTTAACCCCTAAGAGTGACTGGCATCTAATTTCTCCTTACAATATCACCACTGAATCACACATTCACATCATGAGAATACAGGAAATGATCACCAACTCTTGATTGTCAGACAAATTCGCCTTTTTGGCACCTTAGTAAATATACAGAGAACAGTATGGAGAATATAAATGCTGATGTTAGGGTGTAAAGGGTTAAATCAAGCAATATCCATTTGTTTATATTTTACTGCTCATCATCTTTTTGCTTAAAAATGTTTTGGTATTGTAAAGAGGATTTCCTTTTTGGTCACTCTTGAAAGAAATGGTTCAATTTTCAAAGAAGCAGTATTTTCATTTGGCCTGAAAAATAATTATGACAAGCTCTTGCTTAGCATCCATTTAGTTCTTTCAAAAGTTTTAAGTGAACAGTCTGATGTACTTAAATTATGATCTCATATTTAATTTGTAGGTTTATTGATCATGTACAAATCTGTTAGCCTTATGGATGAAAATATTTTATGGAGATCTGATATATCATAGCTGAAAATGCCTAAATCATTTTTGTGAGCTGGAAATTGCGAAGAAAAGAATGAACAAATTGATGCTGAAATTAGCGATAGAGGGTAACTGGACAAAACTCATGAAACACATGCTATGATGTTCAATTGATTTCCAATGAAAATTATTGCAGATTGTATTTGATTGTATTTACAATAATCAATGCTACATAGTAAAAGTATGCACCATTTCTGTGGGTGTATCAATGATTTTTATCTCCTATGTTATGGGAGTCAAAATGCAACCCACCCTCCCCTCTACTGGTTCAAACTTTACTCCCTTGTGAAGTTCAGGTGAATGAAGAAGACGAAATTTTCATGAGACTCCTTTCCTCCTTCCCATTGATCTCTTTGTGTTCCCCATGCAAATTCAACGAATTAAACACCCACCCTGCCTCAGCGTTTCTGAAATTCTCTGTGGTCTTCATCAGCATAGACCGATGACGAGCGTCTCTTAGCCCACACGGACCAATGTCAGTATCTCAGCAACGGCGCACCTACCCCTCCCCTGGTCCATCAACAGTCAACTGATATCAAGTTAGGGTTAACCCTAACAATGACCAGCATTTAATTTCTCCTAACAGTAATAATGCTGAATTGGTCATTAAGATCATGAGAATAAAGGACATGATCGCCAACCCAAGAAGCTTTGATTGCTAGCGAAATTCTCCTTGTCAGTACCCAAGGAAACGTAGAGAGAAGAGTATGGGGAGTTTGGATACTGATGTTAGGGTGTTAAGGGTTCATATTGGGTTAAGTGAGGGGTAGAAGCAGAGCTGTTCAGATACTTACATTGATCCGCCCACAGATTAATTTCTAGACGCGAGCCTCAGGAGTATATTGTTATCGAAGGGTTATGGGTGACTTACTTAAATGAAAAGAACAACCAAATGCATGGAGTTCTATGCCCCGAAAGATGTTAAAAAAGAATAACAATGAACCTAAACGAGGCAAATCAGATCAGATCTTAACAACTTTTCGTTTGTATTCCACACTTTTGTCCGTGAAGTTTATTTATAGCCTTTAAATGCTTCTGCATAATTTGATAACAAACTTTAGAGACAAACGATTTGGAAAATGGTGAGAAATCACTGGAACCCACGATACTCGTGGATTAAAGCTGAAGATTATCAGGAGGTTCAGTAGATCTAAGAATAAGCCCCAGGAAGACTACGTCAAGAAACAACCTTCTCCAGGTGCCAAATAAAGGCCATAACAACGCAATGAACACAAAAGAGTGAGATTACGCTCTGCTAAACAAACAACCAATTATTCTAATAAGAATTGAGTTCATTTGTCGTCAGTCTGTCTACCCACAGATTGCTCCTGAAAAGTTCTGCGCCATATATGTTATTAATATGCGATGGAAAGAAATAAAATGACCAAATAAAAAACACGATACCCGCCTGATAACTTGTTTTAGTGGGAAATGGAACCAGGAAGTAATGGATCATTCTCAAATCGTAACTTGTTGTAATTGGAAACTACTGAGATCTAGCCTTTAGATTATAGGTATTGTGTCTTGTTATCTGCAGAGTCATTTGGTATAAATAATAGGAATAGAAAAAGGAGGGCAAAAGGTTAGGATTTTGAAAGCAAAATACACTGGATGTTATTTTCGAAACACCCTTTTTCATATTTGAATGCCTCAATTGCGGTCTTAGGCGGAGTTGACTCATTTGGACTAAATGATAGGCATCGAAAGAAGAGGGTTTTAAAAAATCCAGCTTGTATCTTAGTTCTTCCTGGCGATATTCACTGCCATTCGCTCTTTAGACAGCTGAAAGTGATCGACAACTTATAACAGGATCAATTTTGGCCTTGCCACAAGGATTAGTGGGTTCCTTTTCAGCAGGTGATCACGCTTCAGCCTATGAGGTAAGAGTTTCACCTCTAGTCACGTTCTATACCCAAATAGAGGTCGATTACTTTCTGATCCCTCACCATTTCCTCGTTTGGCTCTCACTGTAGGCGTTATCGATAATTTGACTTCTATTTCGGTGAAGAGTTTTAAAACTATGGCGACTGTGTATCTTCAGAACGTTTTCCATGACTGATCGACGTGGTACAGGAGGCTAATTTGACGGGGTGCTTTTTGCTCCGTCTTACAACATATGAAGCGGCCTAACAATTTAGCCAAAATAACTTGAATTTTCGGAAGTTGTACAGAATTCAACTCATCATAGATTCCGAAAATAATTTCAAATAGTGTAGGTGGGGTTTGGAATTCGTGGAATCTACAGAAAATAGGGAGTGTTGTGGCGGCCAGCTCAAGAGGAATTGTGTGTTGTGTGTGGGTTTCTATGCAGAAAATGGAGTACGCTACTGGTGGGAATATAGTGATGAAAAAACAAGAATAAATTAGTTGAAGGAAAAGCGCTCGTTGATACCGTGGGGATTCGAGGTGCCGATTTAGAAGATTAATTTTTGTTCTAGAGGTTTTTTTTAAAAGTGCTGGTTATTTTGGGTTCCGACATTCTCTCCACTTTACGTAGAAAATGTCGGGACCCAAGAGATCCATTGATCACTGATCACTTTACGTGCATCTCCGCCAATGTCATTTGTAGAGGTAATCACATGATTTCAAGTGCAATTTGGAATAAATAAGCACGATTCAATTTTTCCAAAGACTGACAAAATTGCACAGCCCGTAGGGCGAGTGCAATTTGTGATCTGATTTTTTGAAAAAATTAACAAGTGCTTATTTATTCCAAACTGCACGAGAAAAATTATATGATTACGTATTAATAATATACATGGAAACATACGAGATAGTTTAACATTATTATGCAGAAGCAAAGCGCGCGCATCAAGAGCAAAAATAATTTATTCAAACTTGTCCATTCAGTCAAAACAACCGCGTTCAAAGTCCGGCTAAACAGTTCAAGGAATTGTTCAGTCTGTGTCCGAATCATTTTCGATGGAATGGAATCGTCGTTTGCGAGTTTTAACCATATTTGTTTTTAATTTCGGCGTAGAAAGTGCAATTTGTGGTCTTTGAAAAAATGAACAAGTGCTTATTTATTCCAAACTGCACGAGAAAAATCATATGATTACGTATTAATAATATGCATGGAAACATACAAGATAGTTTATCACTGTTATGCAGAAGCAAAGCCCTCGCAGCAAGTGCAAAAATAATTTATTCAAACTTGTGCATTCGGTCAAAACAACCGCGTACGATCAAAACAGTAATATATGATGATATTTTTACATCTTTGAGGCGCAAAAAAGTTCAAAGACCGGCTAAACAGTTCAAGGAATTGTTCAGTCTGTGTCCAAATCATTTTCGATGGAATGGAATCGTCGTTTGCGAGGTTTAACCATATTTGTTTTTAATTTCGGCGTAGAAAGTGCAATTTGTGGTCTTTGAAAAAATGAACAAGTGCTTATTTATTCCAAACTGCACGAGAAAAATCATATGATTACGTATTAATAATATGCATGGAAACATACAAGATAGTTTATCACTGTTATGCAGAAGCAAAGCCCTCGCAGCAAGTGCAAAAATAATTTATTCAAACTTGTGCATTCGGTCAAAACAACCGCGTACGATCAAAACAGTAATATATGATGATATTTTTACATCTTTGAGGCGCAAAAAAGTTCAAAGTCCGGCTAAACAGTTCAAGGAATTGTTCAGTCTGTGTCCGAATCACTTTCGATGGAATGGAATCGTCGTTTGCGAGGTTTAACCATGTTTGTTTTCAATTTCGGCGTAGAATCACTCGAGCAAAGTGTTAAGCTGGATCGGCTAGTAATTTTGATTTCCTTGGCAATTCCCTTCTCTAAACACCACTTTTTCCAAACCGACAACCAAGAAGCAGTGCTTTTTACAGTGTTTTCGTTGTTAGAGCTGTTTTTCAGCTGATGTACTGATGTTGCGGTGGCGGAAAAAGACTTCCATAGGACGCCGATCATTTATTCGGTCGCAAATTTTCTGCGTAGCCAAATGTTGCGACATCCAAGACTCGCATTTGATTGGCTATCTGTGAGTTCCTTTGATTATTGACCAATCAGAATGTCTGGTTTGTTACTTTCTTTGCACAAAATTAACTCTCTTCTGCAACGAATTACCTTAAAAATGCATTTATCTTAACCAACCAGAACTGAGTAACTTTTTCATGTATATATTTAACTGCATAACTTACACGTATTGCAAAAAGTTATACATCGGTGAAACAGGAAGACGACTAGGTGACCGATTCCAAGAACACCTTCGCGACGTAGAAAGAAATGACAAGGACGCATAGCGCATCCAAACCAGTCGCTAGACACTTTAATCTCCCTAATCATTCTAAACAGCATGTAGCAGTTTGCGGTCTTTCCCCACATGTTGGCAGTTCGGAAATCCGAAAAACTCTAGAATAAAAACTTATCTTCCAAATCAGCACCTTTAATACTCACGGTGTCAACGAGCGCTTTTCATCTAACTAATTTATTCTTGTTTTCTCGTCACCATGTTCCCACCAATAACGTAGCTCCATTTTCTGCATATAAACCCACACACAACCTACAATTCCTCCAATTGGTCTGTCGAAGGGCTAACGCTCGAAACGTCAGCCTTTAAAATTTTTACGGTGGCCAATTTTTTCAACTTAGTTGTTAACACTAAATTACCCTGTTATACTCTCCCACTGACGCAGCACCACAGTTTCCTTAGAAACGTACTGTCTTTACTCATTCAACTTAAGAGGAATCCGTCATTGTCGCAAGGGAATTTAGTCTTTTCTAATGGAAATGTTCCAGGAGATTTCGCCTATACTGCTGAACATTTTCAGGGGAGTGCGTCGCTTGATGAAAAAAAGAAAAAATTTCTTAATCAAAAAAAACGAACTTTTCCTCGTGTGAACTCTTTTGCCTCATCATGCATGCCCACAAACACAGATGATAGACGGTAGACGACAGACGGAAGGCGGTAGACGGTATATGACGGGCCCTGATCCCGAAATTCAAAGTTGTCATGCCATCACGTGAATGTCACATAAATCTTTCTTTCACGGAGCAATGCGTTACGTTAATCGAACCTGTATTTTAAAAGCGGTCGTCCAATATGGTGAACAGTGTTTGCACACTGGTCAATTTACAGGGTGGGGAAAATTGTATTAAACATGCATCAAATTTATTTTCGTCCATTTTGGTTGACCCTGAGGGATGCCCTAGCCCTGATTAAGTATGTTCTTGGGGTTGGGTAAAGCCAGATAATATTGCGTTACAAAACTCAATATTTTCTTCTGTGTGCTATTTTCTTTGTTTTTAAGTGACCCTTTTCTTCAGGAGCATACAACTACAGACTCATAATTCTCCTGATCTTCCTCGGGTATCATCTGTTCCCCTCTTCAAGCATATTTTGAATCTCTGTACGTTCATATTAAGAGCGGAGCGCACCAAATTTGTTCTTATGATGCGTAACGCTTTCCCTTTGCGAATTCTTTCTATACGCCAAGTAAAAAGTTTTGACAGGTCAGCACGACTCCTGCCAGGCGTACGATTTTCTCCGCAGTTTCCCGTGTGTAAACAAAAACAGAGCCGTGTTCGACTAGGATCTTTCAATATCTTTACTTTCCCACGATCTTTGACAATTTTTTTGTCTTCCTTCTCGTCCATGTCAGAAGTGGTTTAAGCAAGTTTTTGTGAATAAGGTGGCCCAATATGGCAAAAAATGCTCCTTTTTTTCCCATTTGTTTTTCTGTCTCGTGGAACTTGTATTAGGCGGTCACCCACGTAACGCCGTTAGAGAAAGATTTATGTGGCATTCACGCGATTGCGTGTCAATTTTAAATTTCGTAACGTAACGCCTCGCGAAAGGAGGATTTATGTGACATTCACGCGATTGCGTGACAATTTTAAACTTCTTGATTATGTTCCGTCACACAATCCATCGTCTACCGTCTACCGTCTAACGTCATTTTGATTGTTGGAAGGATGGATAGTTCTATACACACAGCATCCAGAGCGAAATTAATTCAAGGCCAGATAACTTCCCATCGGTTCCAAACTTTTCTTCAGTAATTTCTTCAGAATCGTGATACGCTTCTTTGTGTTTTTTTGACGCGGGGTGAATTTTTGTATTTCAGGAAAAATGGCTTCAGCAGCGGCCCCATCGTTTCATGCAACAGAAAAGACAGCTAATTACGCCCGGTTATGCAGACTTCTAGTGGATGTCAGTTCCCATATCCTGAGAGAGACATTTGACAAAAAGCGTCCACCAGAAAACCTGGAAAAAGTTCTGTCAACTCCAGAGATTCGTGATGCGCTACAAGAACTCAGAAGAAGAAAAGTACTGAGTCTATCACAATGGGGCAAACTGTACCCTGCCATCAAATCATCAGTCTCATCAAGAGATTTCGATATCACTCTACTGGTGGTACTGTTGAGGAACATTTGTGGTCTTGTTCGTCCAGCTACCGGCTGGGATACACTTCCTCCTGTGACAGACACAACCCTTGAGGCGGACATTGCGCGCATCAAGTACTACAGAAACACAGTTTATGGTCATGCCAGCGAGGCCTCAGTTGATGATGTAACATTTAAACAATACTGGCAGGACATCCAAGATGCATTGGTGAGACTGGGAGGAGCTGGTTACCGAAGTGCTATCGATGATCTGAAAAAGGAATGCATAGACCCTGATTTCGCGGAACACTACAAAGAGCTTCTTAAACGGTGGGTGATGGATGAAGTCAGTATCAAGGAAAGATTGGATAAAATGAAAGAAGAGTTGGATAAGAGGTTTGATGACTTGGAAGTGAAAATTTTCGATCCTGAAAGGAGGAAGGAAACAGGAGGTAAAAGTGAATAAAGCATTATATTTACCAAATATATATTTAAAATATTAGAGTACATTCATGTTTTCAAAGCTTTTCTCAATCCGGACTGTTCTCGTTTGTTGAACGTCCGATGGCTCTCATGCATCCGTTCATCAGATCAGGACCACAATTACATGATAAAAAATTGAAAAGGCGTTCGTGTAACCTTTGAATGAAGAGGGCAAATAGAGATAGGGAGACATAAGCAAGTCACGTCAAGGGTTGTTAAACAGATTTATTTCTCATTGTTTGCTTAAGGTAATTCCATGAAAATGGAGAGAAGAGAGGACGTTAATATTCTGATACTGGGAGAGACAGGAGTCGGGAAGTCCACCTGGATCAATGGGATTGTCAACTATTTGAAGCATAGCTCTCTTCAAGCCGCCATTGATGCCCGTGAATTCACTGTTTTGATACCTTTTAGGTAAAAATATGAACCTTCTGGTAATTTAAACATTTTGTTGAATTTTTTGATAATACGAAGCAGTTTCATGCTTCGAAAGACGTTAGGCCCAACGGTTAGCGAACTGAACTGCGGATCGAAAGGACCGAGTGGAGTTCGAGCCCTGAGTAGGTAATTGCATTCTTGGGAAAAGCACTTCTTTCTTAGAGTATCTTTCTCCACCCAGGAGAATGAATTGGTATATCCATATGGAGAAGCAACACTCTTGAGTCTTACCTGCTTCAGCGGTTTAGGTTACTTAATCGCACGAGTCCTGCATGATTTTACCAGTATATTTTCTTTACCTTCTTCACTTTTCTTCGCCATTCTTTGCCATAGATATACTTATAATTGTAGCGACGAGGGCTATTTAGCAGACAACTTGTCTCAATTGTTTATCAAACCTTTCAAACTATTGTTGCGGCTTTGCTTTTCTACGCGTTTTCCACCCGCTTTCTCTCTCTTGCTCCTCCTGTGACTATTGGGATTCACTGAAGTACGTTATCTCATTTGTGTAGTCTATTGGAGACCTGTATTAGATTTCTTTCAAATTGAGGAGGTTGCTCATTCAACGAACATTTATCTACATGGCGTTTACTTCACACTCGTTCCTGAAAATCCCTGGTGGACGACGGTACCAAAACCTGTCTGGCAGCTATTCATGTCTACGTTTTTGATCGATATGTTGAGTTTGTGAAATTCAAAGAATTGAAATATTTGAGAAGTAAAACAAATATAATTGTTTTTGAGTTTGTACTACACAATTCTGGCCGATAAATTATAGGGAGTTAAGACACAGTCGAGTTCCCGTCAGGAAAACCCAAACCTCTGTCATTAAGATGGCCTGTAGAGATACATCGTAATACATTTAATCAAAATATATATTATTTTGACAGTAAAATGGTCTATTTATTCCAGGTTTGCCTATACGAATGAGAAAGGGGAAGGGACGGAAGTTTGCTTTGGTTCTGATGCAAATGAAATTTTCGCCACCGGTCGGTCTGCTACCCAGTCCCCTCGGGAGTATATGTTTGAGACAGAGATCGCCAAGTTCCACCTTATCGACACTCCAGGCATTGGGGATTGTCGAGGAACTGACAAAGACAAAGAACACTTTGAAGAAATTATGGCCTTTCTCAGCATTTACGACAAGATCCACGCCGTGGTGGTGCTCCTCAAGCCAAACAATCCCAGGTTGACTGTGGCCTTCAGGTTTTGTGTTTTGGAGCTGCTTAAGCACCTTCATAAATCACTGCAATCCAACATTATATTTGCCTTTACTAACTCCAGGGGAACGTTTTACCAGCCAGGAGACACCCTGCCAGTTCTCAAGGAACTCCTGGAGAAAAACAAGCTTTAAATCGATCTTTCGCCTTCCAACTATTTTTGTTTCGACAACGAAGCTTTCAGGTATTTATCTTTCCAAGGTCTAAACTTTATTCCAGAGAACACAGATTTTTTTAAATTCATCTACTTATTTCTTATTCCTTTTTCACACACCAGACCCTAAATAAGCTAAGACTAAGGAGGATTTCAAGTTAAACAGATTTTAAAAAAACTTAAAGTTCAGCAGTAATGTGTTATCATAATTTTTTAATGAAATAAATTTCAGGACTCCCCCGTATCGATCGCGAGAAATATCATTGAAAACTGGGTTTTAATTCATCGCGCTTCAATGGCCTCTGAAATAAGGAAAGTTACAGAATTGAGTGATTGTTAAACTTTAAAGGAAAGGGGTTTTTTAACGGTTGCGTTTTCTTCGCGTGGCCACGCAATGATCAATATTACTTTTGCCGTAAATTTATATCCGTTAAAACTACGAGACTTATTTAAATTTTTGTAAATAATTCAATCAAATAATTCAATCATACCACAGTTGAAAACAAAATGTGAGGTCAGAAGCCCATTTTTTTACTTTTAAAGCTCCTTTCCTACTTTGCACTGCATCCATAGTACATCACTTTTAACAGCTTCGACCGTCGAAAGTTGTTCACCTTTCCTCCCTTGAACTCTCGAAAATTTCTCATTCTCCTGTAGATAATAAATATTTAACAACTAATTACCGGGATGGAAGAGGCTAGTACAAAGATATGACTTAAACTCATTTCTTACTGCAACGATTACAATATTTTAGGACACAAATCCTGCGCGTGTTGCTTGGATGTGAATGGCAAAGAATAGCCGGAGTTTGAGTAGCTAATTAGGGCACGCCTTCAACGCTATCTACTGTTTTACTCAATACTAAATAGATATGTCTATCGACAAATTATTTCGTATTTATGCATGTTAATATGCTTTGTCATCGACAGATTTCTTGCCTGCAGCAGGAAAGGAATTGAATTTACACCGAAAATGGTTGGCATCTACAAAGAGAGTTGGGACCTGTCGCGCGAAACTACGACCAAGCTCTTTCATAAAGTGATGGAAATGAAGCCACATGAGACGAAAGAGACTTTGAGCCTAAACAATGCAAGGGAATACACAGCGGCCTTAGTCAAACCCATGGCGGAAGCTGTCGAAATAATTAATTTCAACTTGAAGACGATTAAAACGGAAAAAGAGAAGTGCAAAGCCTGCGACAACGACATCAACCGTTTTCGAGCACAGTTAAAGTTCAAAGGGTTTGATCTTACGTTTGTGAAGCAAGAATACCCCACAACTGTCTGTGCTGGTCAAGGATGTAAGACGTATGTGAATGTTGGTGAAGATCGTGTGAGGCGTACTGTCTATAGTCAGATCTGCCATGATCATTGCTACCTTTCAGGAGTGCCTTATAAGACTCTCAACAACGAGAAGCTTCGTGATTGTAAAGCAATGAGAAATGATGGTGTTTGCAGCAAATGTCCTCACAGCTACAAACTCCACATGCATACCACCTACAAAACTAATCTCGAACAGAAGGAATTCTTATCTAAGGAAACACAGAAGATTATTTTGCAGAAAAAAGATATGAAGTCCCAGAAGGAAGAGTTCATTAGTTGTTTGAAAGCGCAAATTGATGAATTGAAGAAAGAAAAGAAATACATCTATGAAAGCGCATGCTTTTTCGGCGTCTTTCTCAAAAATAACGCCATGATCCCCTATAACGATGCCTTTGGCGAGTACATCGACATGCTAATCCAAGATGAGGAATCTAAGGAGAAGGAGATCAGAGACCCTGAGAGGATTAAAAAGTTTGTGAAGGAAAAACAGGCTTATGAGGAGAAGAAAAAACTCCTCATCGAAACGATGGCATCGCGCTCTGAGGGAGAGTCTGGAAATCTGCACATAGAGCAAATCTACGCTAGAAAAGAAAAGCTCTGTTCTTTGAAGTACAATGGAAAGATGCTGAAAGAGGCTCTAGGTATGATACCCCTTGCGTAAAATAACAAGTCATTAAATTTATGAAGTTTTCAAAAACCGGCAGAAAAGGGAAAAATCAATTACGATTTGTTCACTCTTCATCAGGGAAAAGGAAATTTTAGTCATCTCTGAAAAAAGAGAAAGGAGAACCCAAAATAGAGGTTCACCTCTCTCGAGTTCGAAAGAAACAGCTTCGACCCTCTACAAAATATGAATGCTACACTTAGAAGTTTTATTTATGATAAGAAGTAACAAATGAAATATCTGCTGTCTATACATTAGTGAAAAGTGCTTATTTTGTCTGTTTTAGATGGCGTCATGTCTGCGACACAGAATATGTACAAAGAAAGGTAGGGCAAAATAATATCACTTCTTTTCCACATGCTGCATCGGGAGACCACCATGTTTATTGATGAAATAGACAGACAAATTAGCAGAGAAGTCATCATATACAGACATCGTCAAACATTCGGATAAACTTAGAAAGGTTTTTGTGAAACGTGGAAAATATAGGCGCCACGAAAATTTACATCCTCGAAAGACCCAAGACCTCCCTGCACCACCCGTTCACACCACAACTCATAACTCATCGCATGAGGTGGGGGGGGGGATAGGGAAGGGGATGGACGAATGGGGGGGATTATATGGTTCTCAGGGGATATGGAGAGGGGATCGGTCGTCACTAACAGAGTATATGTGGGAGACTATAGAAAACTGAATGCCAATTTACTGCAAATGAGGGGGGTGTGGGTCCTAAAAATGTTAAATAGGCTTGGGGGTGGGTAACAAATGAGTTTGAGTTTTATTGTGATATAACCCTCCATGGGATAAATAATGATCAGTCCCTGATATTAGATTATTGTGTGTGCGTGCGTGCGTGCGTGTGTGCGTGTGGGTGTGTATGTGTATGTGTATATGTATGTGTATGTGGGGGGGGGGGGGGGGTTGGGTCATAACAATGTAACATGGGCTTGGGGGCTTAGGTGGTGGGTAGCAAGTGAGTTTTTTTGTGACACAACTCTTCAGAGGATAATGATCAGTGCCAGATATCAGATTATTGTGTGCGCACAAAATTTAATTTATTGGCATTGTTTTAAAGCAGGTAGTCGTCTTAGGACTGCTATTTAGTGGGCCCTCCTCGTGATCCTAATGTGTAAACCAGATCTGTCTGTTATTATTTAGAGTCAGCTGCTTGCAAATCAATGGAAATGACCGTCTCTGGAGCAGCTTCCTCAACAAAGGGAACCCTTTCTGGTGAACTCCGTCAGCGGCAACCTCAGCATCTCCCTCAGTTGGGAGGGAAAGATTAACGAACGTTTGCATAGTCAATGATTTGTGCTCGTGAGAAGATATTTTATAAACAACATAATTTTCTGTGCCTCTAGCGGGTGGCTGACTTGGTATGTCTTCGACAATTGCGCACTATAGTTTCTATATTTGCTGTTTGTTATATTTACATTGCTGGCTTTTTTAAGGTCGATTAATCTTAAAAAAAAGGAAATAAGCATACCCTATGTTTCTTTATATCAAAAATACCAGGTAGAAATCTATTTCCATGTTGCTTTTTTAAATTTAGCAAAACATGCTTTGAAGCAAGACTTTGCGACCAAAGCAATCAAGTAGAAAACGCGATATTTTGCCGCGGAGTTTAGCTGTTCCCAGAGGTGAACATTTTGCCAATGGACAAGCTTGAAGAAAACTGTAATGGAATATTTCGGGTGCGATCAAATCTATTGATAAGGAAGTAAGAGATTTTTCGTAATGGGGGAAGTGTGATGACCGTTAGACAGTCTATTGTAGTTTAGGGTTAACTGAAAGGCCTTGGTTCCGTCTTTTAACTCTCAACAGAACAATCAAGTAGCTTGTTTGATATCCCGCTCTCACGGCACGTAATCGTTTTAGTTTAGCTCAGTTGTTTTTAATTTCGTGCCTTCGTATTATTGAGAAAACAAAGATCAAAAAGAGGCCAGCGTAAGATTATTATGTTAGTGAAGAACCTCTTTCTTTAGTCTTCGATCAAATATCGATGCTTAAGTTTAATTCTCGAATATTTATCTCTGCAACTGACAGCACCGTGACGCTTTCGTCAAAATGATTTTAGAAATAAGCCCTTGCTCAGTAGTTTTGTTGGAAGCAAGGTTTTGGTCTTGCAGGCAATCAGTTAGGTTTTGTTCCCTTTGGCTAAATTGAGGGCGTCGTCGTTTTCTAGTATAGGATGTTTATTAGCATTTAGTGAGTTTCGGAGTGTGTTATTCGTAAGAAATTATCACGGGTTAAATCATTTAACACGATACAAAGATTTACCTTAGTTCTTACAATATACTTTATATTAATTGAACTCTCAGCTTACGGCTTTCAACGGTTATACAACAATCAGATGTTAAGGGAATAAAGAAGTGTGTTTTATATCTGACTTTTATTTAAAGGGGAGCCCATAAAATAGTACTCAAGTCGAGACCAGCCTCGACACTTTTTGAAAATCGCGAGCCGCACGCCGCTAAATAAAGGTATAGACGCGACCTTATAAATTTTTATTAGTTAAAGTGATACAGCTCGAGGCCTGAGCTAAGTTCGATTATCAGCCCCTGTTCGACAACTGAGCTTGCTCTACTCCTTCTGAGTCAGTAACGCTTGCTAGGCAAGTCTCTACAACCCTTTTCGTTACGAATGTGTCAAATCACTATTGTTTTGGAACGATAAGGCAACCAAAAATTGAATGGCAGACGCATGTTACTGATATTTCGTCTGCAGCGAAAGCATGCTACAAATCATGTCAATCTAGGTTGTGTACAGAGGCCCCAAGGATCCCAAGAGTCTAAAATTGCTCTTAAGATTTTTTTATTTCATACATACTGTGATTTTCATTGTGAAGTACTATCGTTAGTGTCTCCGATTGAACGAACGATGTATTTTCGCAGTCGTTCGCATCCAACCTTTGAATTGAAACGTGAAAAAATATCAGTATGTATGAAATGAAAGCATAATATCATGGAAAATGTGCACGAACGATTTTAATTCACGAGTTGTGATGCGTCAAAAACCTCACTCGTTCGCTCGTGCCATGATTTACGAAATTTTTTATCTTCTTGAGACCGGCAGCCTCTAATCATTTGTATTAAGCATTAACGCTGGGTCACACTAAGAGCGAATTCAAATATTTGCCAAATTTTTAGCTGCGGTCGCATCAAACTAAAATCCATTGACCAAAAATTCACGGAATGATTCATGTCAATCACAAACCCATCTCACTCTAAAAAGAAAATGTAAAAAAATCTTGCGCGAATTGCTACGGAGGAACGGATAATTTTTTCCAGCTGATCATTTGCGTTTTGGTCGACGCTGGCTTCAATACTTGCACCGGTTGGAGAATTTCTAGTTCAAGCCATATTTTCTCTAAATTGCTGCCTGTACAACCGGACCCGGGGTACGAATCACAGACATATGTTCTCTAAATTGCTGCTAGAATAACCAGACCCGGAGCACGAGTCATAGACATTTGAATAAAGCTGGCGCTCAAATTCGTTTCCCTCGAAAGAAAAAGGGTTGGATGGACGAAGAAAATTCTGCTATCGCACGAAAAACTAGAGAAGCAGACTAAAATATTCTTTCCCGATGAAATTCTGTCTAGACATAGCCTTCAAATCATGACAGCTGAATGTTTAAGAAAACATAAATGTTTGTTTGGCCAAAATTTGGAGGCCACTGAGGCAGGACATCGGGTTCTCTGACGATTGTAGAAAATTTTTGACGAATTGCGAAAGGCGTGTAAAACTGGGGGTCGCACTTATTTCACGCTTCTTTTGACAGATTTTTCACTCAAAACAAACAAAAAAAGTCCAAGTGCGATCCGGGCCCTACCCTAGCAATCAGCTTGTCCCTGAATAACGAGATAATCGTGTTACGTTACACAGTGTTCAATCTAACTCGCAAAGAAAATTGTTGTATGATTAATACTATAAGAAGTGCATTTTCAAAAATATCGTGAATGTGAAAATCTTGGCTTTTTTTTAACCGTAAGCAGTTTTCATGCATTTTAAAATAACGTCGCATCGAAAGTAACTGTAACCTCTCAAAGGCTTTCACTCTGTTGTGTGACTTTGCTATAATGTTGCGTGACAGCGGCCGTTAGTAAACATCCCCATTTTGTCTTACAGCTGGCCCTTTTCCGAACGAATTCTGCTATGCAGGATTTAAAACCAATATTTGAGCAACACAAGGTAATTTTCAGTTGTTGAGGGGAGACTCATAGGCGTCAAATGTATCAAACAGCTACCGTGAAGTTACGTCTTTAGTGGCCAGTGTATTTGAATGAGGATGGCGAAGAGATGATAAAAAAGATTAAATTACAATAACACATATCAAAATAAAATCCACTGCATGCTGAAGGAGAATTATTGTGGTGAACAATCTATTCGCCTCCATCGCTAAAAGTGACGTCTGCATTACTTTCTAACAGGTTTACAGTATGCAGACCTTGAAAATTATTTCAGATACTCAGTTTGAAAGCATGGGACTGGCTATAGGTCATGTAGGAAAGATAAAGGCTTTAACAGCTGAAATCAGCGGAGCCCAGATATCAGAAGGTATGTTGCGTCTTTGGGGGAGCTTGCTAAAAGCTTACAAACGCAGTATTTCCACCCCACAAAATATAAGGTTCCTGGAAACCCTACTTCACATTATTTGCATATATAACCCCGTATTTCTCGCTTATGATCATTTTGGATGATAGTGGGAAGGGAATGATTTTCATGTGTGCCTTATTACTTTAAAATCATTTTGGACCACTGGACTAAATAAAATCTCTGATGTCGATAGAATAGAAAGACAACTGGAGCTGCTCACCCAAAAGAAAGCTCATTGCAGTTATAAACTTTTTCTCTTTCGTCAGATTTTCTGTTACTGAAAAAAACTGCATGTAATATGACGTGATTAATAATTTTTTCCGCAGTTCAAAAAGAGGCCAGAATTAGGAATCTAGTCGACAAAATCAGAAAAAAATAGAGCTAAAGATGAGAAACGAAAAACCCACGCCGCCCGAACTCAAGTGGATAAGAAGTCAGTAAAGCAACGAAAAATGCACATTGGCTGGCTTCACCATTCCTCAGGTAACTCTCGCTTTAAACAAGTAAGACTAGAAGACGGTGGAGGCGTCTGTGAGTTCAAGTACAGTGATGTCGATGAGATCTCGGTGGATTTGCTTAAGGGAAAAGCCACAAAGTTTTTCTTCCCAGAACAAGTGTCTAAGTTTGGTGCCCTAGAACGCCGGATATGTGTTTGCATTTAGGTAACTACGCACAGGAAATAATAATAACATTCACTGATACTGATGAAAAAAACCTACACCTTTCAAGAGTATCTAAAATCACGGGGCCTTTTTGCCAGCCGATTTCACGTTTACTTGATGTCGACATTCGTAAGAGACGGAGCGGAAGGATCAGCGAATGGCGCTGATAGGAAAACACAGATATCTGGAGATTTCGAGCATCTTATGGCGACTAGTACACAAAAGACGTCAGCACAACTGAAGAAAACCAAAGCGTCCTCCTAGTGTTAAAGAACCAGCTAGGAAAAAGCCCCTTCCCCGATCAAACTGTCAGTGGTAATAAACTGCACATTACCTACGAAAGCGTTACAAACTCGTCATTTTCTGATGTGGTAATGAGAGTTATGTCATTCTCAAGAGCACGGTGCTACGACGTTTATTCTTTTCAAGATCCTATAATTCAAGACATGCCGTTAACCGATTTTGACCAATTGGACTGTGGCTTCAACGTTGTCGACATTTCTAAAGGTGAAAAAGTCTTTCTTCAACGGGGTGACGACCCCACGTCTGAAGAAGGTTTCAAGGTAGTGTTTCCTCACGCAGATGTGCAATCCAGTAGCCTTACCGTGCACCCTCCATCTGAGGTTTGGGGCTACGATGACAAACAGCTGATATTGGGAGTTGTATCATCCTGCTATATGTAATCAAATGCATGGTACGTGTGGTATCGTGATGGAATCCAGATCAAAGCAGGTAACAAACATTGCTGTCTGCCAGCTTCTTTACCAAGTAATTATCATATCGAGGTGCACTGCGGGGAACAAAAGACTACGTCGGAGCCAGTTTTGGTTTGCAATTAAGTGATTTGGAACCTCCGAGTGTCTCTGCTTCCGACACAAGCGCCAAGGCGAACTACACCCCACTGCCTGTTGTGGAAAAGGAAGAAATTAACTTTGCAGCGGGAGATGAGCTTGGCCGAGGTTCCTTTGGTGTCGTGTACAGGGGCGTGTGTATGGCGTAACATACCGTTCAAAATTCAGTCAGGGCATTTTCCCTATCGAAAAATTAATTTTCGTGTCGGAAATCAATTAACAGGGTCCGTTATTGTTGGCCTCTTTCAGACCTCCTCATTGTCTGCTATTTCCCGTGTCTAATATTATTTTCCGTGTCTGATATTATTTCCCATGTCTGTATTTACTATTTAAATGGATTTCGACTTATCACCGTGCTTTATATTAATGCTCGAGTCCTTAAATTATTCGTTACAATCGTCGGGTCCGAAATTGGTCTCATTGCCGTCAGCCTATGATTCAAATTTGGCTCAAGCAATTTTAAAAAGGCAATGGAACTCTTTTAGCCTAACGTATAGTTTGACCATCTCAACGAAACTGTCTCTTTATTTATTACAAAAAGAAGAATAACTAAATCATGTTTATGGTTATAATGCAGTGTTTTCACGTGCGATGTATTTTTTTTCTTTTCTCGCTAACGTCATACTCGCTTAGCTAGTAGAAGTTGCAAGTTCCAGAGTACAAAAGCACCTTCTGCTGCCAAATCTAGCAATAGAACTCCAGGTGAGACCTTGCAAAGGAACACACCTTTTGCCTCTATAGAAGAAGTTGCAAGTTCCAGAGTACTTAAGCACCTTCCACCGCCAAATCTGCTTATAGAGCTTGAGGTGAGACCTCTCCCTTCTTGTACCGACACAGAGGAATACACCTTCCGTCTCTATAGTAGAAGTTGCAAGCTCCAGAGTACTTGAGCACCTTCCGCCACAAAATCTACCTATAGAACTACAGGTGAGTCCTCGCCCAGGGCTGCGGAGGAACACACCCTTTGCCTCTATAGTAGAAGTTGCAAGCTCCAGAGTACAAAAGCACCTTCTGCCGCCAAATCTAGTAATAGAACTCCAAGTGAGACCTCGCACTAGTTGCAGTGCCACAGAGGAAATACCTTCCGCTTCTATAGTAGAATTTGTAAGCTAATGAGTACTTGATCACCTTTTGCTGCCAAATCTAGCTATAGAACTCCAGGTGAGACCTTGTAGAGGAACACACCTATTGCCTCTATAGTAGAAGTTGCAAGCTCCAGAGTACAAAAGCACCTTTCGCCACCAAATCTAGTTATTCAACGTTAGGTAAAACCTCGCCCTAGTTGTAGCACCACAGAGGAATACACCTTCCGTCTCTATAGTAGAAGTTGCAAGCTCCAGAGTACCTATGCACCTTCCGCCACAAAATCTACCTATAGAACTTCAGGTGAGTCCTCGCCCAGGGCTGCAGAAGAAAACACCTTTGCCTCTATAGTAGAAGTTGCAAGCTCCAGAGTACAAAAGCACCTTCCGTTGCTAAATCCAGTCATAGAACTCCAGGTGAAACCTCGCAGAGGAACCGCCTTCTGCCTCTATAGTAGAAATAGCAAGCTCCAGCGTACTTGAGCACCTTTCACTGCTAAATCTAGTAATAGAACACCAGGTGAACCCCTGCCCTAGTTGTGCCGTTACAGACAAATACACCTTCGGCCTCTATAGTAGAAGTTGCAAGCTCCAGAGTACAAAAGCACCTTCCGCTGTCAAATCTAGCAATAGAGCTCTAGGTGAGACCTTGCAAAGGAACACACCATCCACCTCTATAGTACAGGTTGCAAGTTCCAGGTACAAAAGCACCTTCCAACACTAAATCTAGCTGTAAGATTTTCTGAAATACATTGAGTTGAGGAATTTCAGGTGTGTTTTTCTCTAGTTGCAAAAGTACGTAAAGGGACAGATGTCAATGCCCTCCCTTTTTCCTTTTCAATTATCTATAAATGTGTGCATGTGTACCTATTATTAAAGCAATGCTCGCAAAATTGCTCTTGGATTTGGCATTGACAGAAAACACTGACCAGAAGAAAAAAAAGATGCACTTAAAAAAGTTAAAAACATAGAAAACTGGGGCATTTAAAATAACTAAACGTGCTGAATTTCTCCAATCCACTTAATCTTAAATGCAAAATCTTTACGTTCAAACTCATACTTAAAAATTTTTATACACTTTCTGAAAACATCCCTTGTGTTTTATGTCATTTAAGCAAGGACAGGGTCTTTTTTTATCATCACAGGTGTTCAGGAAATTCATTATACTAACTGTAGATGCTTTAATATAACATGAATGTTCACAATAACCTTTCAAAATATCAAGGGATGTACATTATAGGCATTAAAAGGATCTTATAAAGTAAATGTAATCTATTATAGTATTTTATAATAATGATGTTCAATTATATTATTTTGATGAGAACATATGGAATTAGTGACTAACAATATAACCAAGATAATGGTCATCAAATTAATCAGGCTTGTGTGTGTAAGCATCTCCCTTGCGAACTGAATTCCCAGTTTTCTGGGTGTGCTGTATTCGATTTACGTTTACATTAATTCAGCCTCGCTTCCGTTCATGATTCGATGTATGATCACTTCCGGTAATGGCGACGACACATGTTAGAAGTTATTAAAAGTTCTGTGTTGAAATCAAAGAATATATCTCCGTTTCTCGTGCCATCCGAACACCACATGGTGTCAGAAGTGAACAAGAAGATATAAACTGTGTCCAGAACGGATATTTAGCGATCAGTGATCAGGAATTACGCGGAAATATGGCTACGAATCTTCCACCACCGAAAGCTCTTTGTCTATCGGGAAATGCAAGTGAGAATTTCAAGTTGTTCAAGCAGCAGTACGAATTATATGTGAACGCCATTGGATTATCTACTGCCAGTAAGGAAAGGAGAAGTGCTATACTGCTAAATCTCGCAGGTGAGGAGGCGCTGAAAATCTACAATGGCTTCACATGGGCTCCAGCGGTAGGTGACCCCGAAGGGGAGGAACATGTACCAGCAGAGGACAAACTGGATCCGGAATTAATTCTGGAGAAATTCCAGAGGTTCTGCACGCCGAAAACAAATGTTACTTATGAACGTTACAAGTTTCACAGGTATACGCAATCAGAAGGTGAGAGTTTCGATAATTTCTTATCACAAATTAACACTCTCGTGTCTACGTGTGCCTACGGTGAACTAAAGGACGATTTTGTCAGAGATAAGATCGTATTGGGTATAAATAGTGATAAGGTCAGAGCACGGCTGTTGAGAGATGGTGAACTGACTTTAGAAAAAGCGATAAATGAGTGTAGAGCAGAAGAATGTTCTGGAAGGTGGGCTCAGGATATAAAAGGAGAGACTTCTAAAGTGCAGGCAGTTCAACATAGGCGGAAAGGAGGCCCTCGTGACAAGGGACCACGTAGTAACGGGCAGCAAGGAAGTGCATCAAATTGCTCCCAGGCGTCGAATAGCCGGTCATGCCGGTGGTGTGGAAAGGAGGTGCACCCCAGAGAAAGATGCCCTGCAAAAGACAGTAAATGTAACAAGTGCAAACGCCCAGGACATTGGGGCAAGGTCTGCAGGAGTAGTAAAGGAAAAGGGTCTGTACAAGAGGTAGCAGAAGTGCAGTCTGACTCAGATGAGTACTACTTCTTAGGAAGCATCAGTGATGAAAGTTACTCTATTGAGAGTATCAACAACAGGAAACGTAGGAGTGCATGGTTTACGGAAGTCCAGGTGTCAGGTCAGAGCCTGAAATTTGCTGTTGATACTGGAGCAGATGTGACAGTCATTTCCAAAGCTGTGTATGATACACAGTTTTCACACTTCATTTTGCAGAAGCCTGACAGGCCTCTTAGTGGCCCAGATCAAAGCAACCTTTCAACTCTTGGATTCTTTACTGCAGAACTAAAGAAAGGTGATCAGACAATCAGAGAGGATATATATGTGTTCCCAAAAGGCTCTCTATTGCTAGGTAGAGACGCTTGTGCAGATCTAGGTGTCGTTAAGTTCATTGGAAAAGTTACGTCAGATCCTATCCAGTCAGCGGAGTTCGGATCAATGTTCAAAGGCTTAGGAAAGCTAGAAGGAGAATATAAGATTAAGATCGAGCAAAACGCAGAGCCATACAGTGTGATGACTCCCAGGAGGATATCTATTCCACTACTTCCTCTAGCCAAAGCTGAACTTGACAAGCTTATCGAGCTAGATGTTATAGAACGGTGCACAGAACCATCGGAATGGTGTTCTCCTATGGTCGTGGTGCCTAAAGGAAATGGCAAAGTGAGGATCTGTGTGGATCTCACGAAGCTTAACGAAGTAGTGAAGAGAGAAAGAATCATGCTCCCCACAGTGGATTATACAATTGCTCTGATGGGAGGTGCTAAGGTTTTCTCTAAACTGGATGCCAATGCGGGCTTCCACCAAATCTGCTTGGATGAAGATTCAAGGAAACTGACCACGTTCATCTCACCATTTGGTCGATTTCGATATAAGCGAATTCCCTTCGGTATCAAATCTGGCCCAGAGAAGTTTCAGAGTGAGATCTACCGAATACTAGGTGGTCAACAAGGTGTGGTATGTCTCATGGATGACATTGTCGTGTTCGGAAAGAACCAGGAGGAACATGACGAGAGACTCGTACAGACATTAACACGGCTGAAAGCAGCAGGTGTCACCTTGAATAAGGATAAGTGCCAATTCAGCAAAAGCCAGATTGACTTTCTAGGTCATCGGATCGGAGTTAATGGTGTGGAAAGCTCTCCAGAGAAGGTTGAGGCTATATTGAAAATGCGTGCTCCAGAGAATGTGAGTGAGGTAAGAGGTCTGATGGGTACAGTGAACCAGCTCATGAAGTTTGTACCCAACCTTGCTACTATGACACAACCTCTACGTGAACTCTTGAGCTCTCACAGTGCATGGTGCTGGGGTCCAGCACAGGAACAGGCTTTTAAAGAGATTAAACAATGCTTGACGAGCAGCCCAGTGTTGCAAATATATGATCCTTCACTAGAGACCAAGGTGTCAGCAGATGCGTCTTCATACGGACTTGGCGGAGTGCTTTTGCAAAAGCACGGTGACAGGTGGGCGCCAGTGGCGTATGCGTCCAAAAGCCTTCTGGATGTAGAGAAAAGGTACGCCCAGATTGAAAAGGAGGCCTTAGCTAGTACCTTCGCATGTGAACGATTCACAGATTACATTCTGGGAAAGGATATTATACTAGAGACTGATCATAAGCCTCTTGTACCACTGCTATCCACGAAGGAGTTGGATCAACTACCCGTACGTATTCAACGAATGAGAATGAGGCTCATGAGATACTCGTTCACACCTGTTCATGTGCCAGGAAAACTGTTGTACACTGCCGACACGCTATCCCGTTCTCCAACACCAGCCAAATCAGGTGATTCATTTCATGAGGAAGTGAACTTATATGCTCATCAAGTCATAGCTGGAATGCCTATCAGTGATAGCAAATTAGATGATATTATGATCCATCAACAGGAGGATGAAGCATGCAGGCAAATTATGAACTATGTAGCTGAAGGTTGGCCTGAAAAACATAATGTCAAGGGTTTAGTCAG
Source organism: Pocillopora verrucosa (assembly GCF_036669915.1). Taxonomy (NCBI): domain Eukaryota; kingdom Metazoa; phylum Cnidaria; class Anthozoa; order Scleractinia; family Pocilloporidae; genus Pocillopora; species Pocillopora verrucosa. The sequence goes on from NC_089319.1 coordinate 2,534,996, forward strand.
CCCTTATTTTGCTCATAGAGCAGAGCTGACAGTGGTTAAAGGGCTGTTGATGATGGGACCTCGAGTCGTTATACCATCGTCTATGAAATTGGAAGTCCTGGATAAGATCCACGACGGTCACCAAGGGATTGTCAAGTGCAAGGCATTGGCCAGAAACACAGTGTGGTGGCCAAGCATGATGAAGAATATAGAGGAGTTAATTGAAAACTGTCGCAAGTGTCAGTCTAACAGGAAAAATCCTCCAGAACCTCTAGTTCCTACCATGCTCCCACAACGACCATGGCAATACATAGCCACTGATGTCTATGAACTCAATAAAAGACTGTATTTAGTAATGATTGATTACTACTCCAGATGGATAGAGGTAGCTAGTCTGAGTTCAACCGCCTCAGCAGAGGTCATAGACAGGATGAAACGTGCATTTTCCAGATTCGGAATTCCAGATCAAGTAAAATCTGACAATGCCAGCTACTATACATCAAGGGAATTTAAGATGTTCACTTTAGATTACGGGTTTCGACATGTCACTAGCAGCCCAGGTCATGCTTCAGGCAACGGTGAAGCAGAGAGAGCAGTGCAAACAGCTAAACGTCTCCTAGCTGGCTCTCAAGATCCTTATCTTGCTTTGCTACAGTATAGAGCGACACCATTGGCTAATGGTTATTCTCCAGCTGAGCTAATGATGTCAAGGAGGCTAAAAACCAAAGTGCCGGTGGCCCCGTCTCAGCTGTCCCCAAACCTTGTGCAGAATCATGCCCTACGTCAGTTTGAAGACAATCACAAAACCGAACAGAAGCTGCACTTTGACAGAAGGCATTCAGCGAGGCCTCTTGTTCCCTTAGAGAAGGGAGATGAAGTGATGGTACAAGACAGAGGACAGTCTGGAATAGTAGTGGAGAAGTGCACACCTCGTTCTTATGTGATCCATACGGACACTGGGTCATATAGAAGGAATAGAGTACAGATCAACAAGATACCACCCCCACCCCCAGCTGCAGCTACATCTCCAGCCAAACCCACACCGGTGCCAGTACCTCCATCACCTAAACTTCCTTCACCCCAAACTGCTAACACTGCAGAAGGAACTGGCACATCAAAAGTGTACACCAGATCTGGCCGTCAATCTAAGCCCTCATCTAGATTGAAGGATTATGTGCCATAAGTGAAGTTATACTTTCTGGCCAGATTTTCTCTGGTTTCTCAGACAGAAAGTCATAACTATGAACGCGTATTCTAGTGTGTGTGAGACTTAGTGCAGAGACAAACGACAATAGCTACCCAGGATGTGTTTCTTAACAAAATGACGATTACTTGAGGACATTTGATTGACGTTGTTTTGATTTTGAATTTCACGCTAGATAAGAAACAAGTATGTCTAAGTAGTTTCTCTTTTATTATCTTAAAGGGGGAGATGTGCTGTATTCGATTTACGTTTACATTAATTCAGCCTCGCTTCCGTTCATGATTCGATGTATGATCACTTCCGGTAATGGCGACGACACATGTTAGAAGTTATTAAAAGTTCTGTGTTGAAATCAAAGAATATATCTCCGTTTCTCGTGCCATCCGAACACCACACTGGGAATTCCTAGGAATTCCTAGGAATTCTCAAAAATTCCCAACTATGCAAATTAACTCTGATTTAAAAAGCTTGGAATTACTGGGAATTTCTGGGAAAAGAAGACTCCAGTTTTGTGAGGACTTGGAATCCCTAGGAATTCCTAGGAATTCTCAGCTTTACAAACTACCCATAATTTAAGAAGTGTGGAACTCTTGGGAATTTCTGGGAATTGAATTTGAGGCAATTTTAATACCCTGAGGTCCACATAACTTCTAAGAAATTCTCAATACCTTGAATGTGAAGGTTTTAAGAAAAAGAGTAATTTCAGAGGCTTAAAACTTTGGCTCAATAAAAGGTATGCTATACAAAACTTACCAAGAGATATACATACATGTACATGTTTATAACTTAAAAATCATGAAATTTATTATTCAAACTAAGTTTTTGTAAATCTTTACATTAATATGGATTTTCTCATGAACCAGCTGTCAGTTATGTTAAATGGAAATTGTCAACTTCCACAATTATTAACAATAATTACATTATTATCTTACTTCCCTAACCTACATTACTGGTTGCTTTTGTTAGAAAACCTTGGAACAGTCAAGCTCAGTTGCCTCAAACGCTGTCAGAGACTTTTTGTTGACAATACTTTTAGTAGAAAGTTCATGCCTTAGACAAACAAATTCAACACCTAATTAATCTTTCTTTTTTCATGATTATTGTTGCTGCTTTTTTTTTTCAGTTTTTTGCTCTATTTTCATGACTAATTGCTGTAATTTGTTTTGCTGTTTTTATTCTTACAAAACGTTTTTGTAAGAGTTCCAATACTTGTGGATCATCCACACACTTTGCAAACATTTGGCATGCAGACAAGACAGAGGTAGTCAATGTTCCCTTTGAGAAAAAACACCTTTTAAATGACGTCTTCAATTTACTTTATTTGAAACCCTGATCTGAAAATATTTGTCAACAAGACTTGTTAGTAGTGAGAAGTACCAACCAAGTTTCCTTTCATAACTTAATTTCTTAAATGTCCCAATCACTGGATCTCCCAAAAAATATTACATCTTTTTATTTTTGGTGCAAATTACAAGTCCTTCTTTATATAAAAATGAAAAGTGCTAGTCACACTTCAATAATAACAGCTCTTAAGTTTACTTGTTGTTCTTCTCTGTCTGTCAGCTATCAACAAAATTGTTTAATTTATACTTCGGGTAGTGCATAACTATTTGTGGACCAGAGTTCCAACGCACCTCTGTAATCGCATATAGCTACTTCTGTCTCTTGTACAAATGTTTCTCCTTTGTAAGACGCACTCTACTCTGTTGTCAATACTGCTTTAAGTTCAGTGGAAACGACTGACTGAGGAATCGAGATGGCGGTGTTGGAACGTGTTGCTGAACGCTTGTTACGGTCAAGCTTTGTAGATTTAGGTACTGGTACACTGGGATCATCTATGTATCTCTTATACTTCCGAATGTGGTATCCTTCTTTTATAAATATGAGGGTAAAAGACGATTTGTAGTCGCATTCAAAACTGTGATTGGCTTGTGTTATTTCTCACCTTTGCCATTAACACAACTCAAGTGAGTTTCGAGTCTTTGTTTCCTCGACAACTTTCGGCCACAAATCGTGCATTTGTAATACGATCGATTCTTGTCGATTATTTCTACATAGAGTGAGCTCACATCATTATTTATATCACCAAGGTACCATCTTCTAGAAGCAGAGAACCGGTTGGAGAAGTCAGAATAAAGTTGTGCGCTTCTCTTAACACTGCAATCGGCAAGCCAGCGGATTCACTGTGCTAGCCTAAAAGATCCACGTGCTCATGACCGTGATTGGAAACAAAGAAGACTCCATTTGGCGCTCATCTTTGAATGTACTTTTCATCGGTTGATCGCTTTTCTCAACTGTTTTGCTTTATATAACATTTCTAAAGATAGCTTTTATTGTGGTTCAATGGGAAAACGAGAATAGCGTGAGTGTTGTAAAAGAAAAGAAAGTCGTTGGCGCCGTGGAGTTAAAAGAAGGGACAACAGTTGACATATTGACTGGTACAAACAAGGATCGAGTGGCCATCTGTAAAGCTACGATTTTGAAAGTTTGTGGTGAGTAAAAATTGCGATATTCGTTACGTGATTAAAATCCTATAAAAGAATAGATGTAGCGGGTTGAATTAAGCTTACATAACGCTCGGCGCAACTGAAACTAGAATAATTCTGAGAATCGAATCGGTCACATGCATGCCGCAGTTTCTTAAGCTTGTGAATTACAATGAAAGAAACCTATCTGTAAGGTTTCAAGATTCCTCTAGTCACGTTTGGGAACATTCAAGATTTATAATAGGAACTGTTATTAAACAAACCTTAGTACATAAAGAAGCCCTCCTTGGTAAAAACAAAATAATGTGTTCAGCCCTTTTTTAGTAAAATCCATGAGAGAGATGTACTAACTCCAATATAAAAGTCACTCAATATAACAGAGATTTCTCAAATTGAGAATCCAATGAATGCCCTTTTCCTCATAGCCATCTTAAAAGCCTGGTCTGAGCTTTAAATATACATATTTTAATACATTTTTTTTTCAAATTCAGATGTCAAGGAATCCAGATACAAAATGGTCAAGGTTCTTGTAGACAACCTCATTCAAGGCCAACTCATCGTGAGCCCAGGAAAAAAAATACAAACAGTACAAACAGCAGCTAAGTTTTCAGTTTAGGATAACTTCATTCTAATTTATTGTTACAGTTACAACAAGATTTTAATCAAAAAATCAATTTTATTTGTCTGTAATTTGCCCCTTCACTCCCAAGAGTGCTTGGTTTTCAAATATAACTTGAGATATTGTATTTTATGGAAAAGAATCAACAGATTTTATTCACAATTAAATTAAAATTAAATTTGTGTCAAACCAAATTTAATGATTGATTAGAACTATTTTATATGAATAGCTGTAATTGAGGATTAATCCGTATGAAGTTTTCAAGAAAAGAAAAATAAATCAAATTCCATCCTAATATTACCACACATTGATGTTAATAATTAATCAAAAATATTTTACATGAAAGCCTTAATTAAGCTTCTAAATAAATTTCATTGAATACTTGAATTTTAGCTGGGTTTTTTTAATTTTAGCCTCAAATTTTTGCTTAAAATTCCCAGTAATTCTTAAACATTCCTAAAAATTCCCAAAAATTCCCAGAAATTCCTAGGAATTTTTTAGATTTACAGCTTTTCAGGGAAAGTCATTGGTTCTCTGAGTTGGAATTCCTAGGAATTCCAAGTCCTGTTGGCTATAAACTTGGAATATCTGGGAATTTCTAGGAATTTCTAGGTTTTTAGAACCAGAGTTGTTATGGTTGGGAATTCCTAGGAATTCCTAGGAATTCCCAGTCTGAATTTACCGTGAAAATTCACACCTTTGTTCCTAGGAATTCCAAAAGCCATTTTGCAAGGGCTGTAGCCAAGCAGCTGCTGGCAAATCTAACCCTAGCTAAGGTTTCCTATATCACCTAATCCCACATTTAAACCAGACAAAAAAAAAACTGGAATAAGTCTGACTAAAATTACACAGACAGAAAGAATTGTAATCTGCAGGCAACAGATGATACACACATATAGAGGTGTTCTGGTACATGTTATGATAAATGTGGCCATGTGGATGAAGCAGTATGAAAAGTCAGGAGAGATGAAATAGAGTGTTAAAAAGCCTCAACTTGTAAGTACAACATGTGTACTTACTTTTTCTGGGGACTCTGACATGAGTTTTTCCATTTCCTGTTCAGACTGGAAGTAAAGAAAAAAACTTCAACTCAATTCTAGTCTGACTGGCAAAGAATGTTCAAACATGTAGTTCATTTTAGAGTGTTGCCCAACATACAGTGATTGATGAAAACTGAATATTGCTCACAAGATAACAAAGTTCTCTGAATGGCATTATCAAATAATCTGCAGTTTTTGATTGCAAAAAAAGAAACATGGGGTTTGAACCTAATTCAAGGGTTAAAAATACCACACACCAATACTTGAATTGGTTAATTGATTCAATACCTTTTCTACTAGCCGCAGCACCTCTCCAGGAGGTTTAATAGCCTCTGTTGGAAATACTGTCCTGTTTTCCTGTGTCTCCAGGAAAAAGAACAATGGCTGCATCTGGCTACTCCCAAGCCAGTCATACACCTCCTACAAGTAGTTAATAAAAAATTGCATAATATGAGCTACATGAGGGGATGTGCAGCAGCACTTTTTAAAAGCAAATCTCCTCTCTCATGTTGTGGTGTTATAACTCTTATAATTTCTTAAAATATCAAAACATTTGGATTATTGTGTACATTATTTTAAAGCTGTATTTGCTTTCAAGGTTATCATGCATACTTATTTGATAGCAACCTCCTCTGTGAAACGTTCTTTTGAACAAACCACTGGGCGTGTAAACTTTAATCTTTACACCATCTTTTGGTCCTTTTCTCATCCGATTTTCTCGCAAATTGCGTATTTCTTCGGCCTGTGTCAGAAACACATTTGTTTTCCATTCATCTTAAGAGCTACTTGTATCTTGAAAAAGACAACATAATGATAGAAAATGTATACCTTTGAAATATTTTATCTATTTCTTCTTATATTATTATATTTTTCCAGATCTTATCGAGCATGTTTGCTGGCTGTGAGAGTTTAAATGTATGTATAACCCCATTTAAGTAAGCTGCAAAAGGGTTTGCATTATTTGAAAGAGCATTTTAAAACAACACAAATACAGTCTTAATTATTTCAGATATGAAGCACTTACCATATCATTTTCGGGGAGGCTTAATTCTCTGTCTTTTCTTTCTGTAGGTTGAAATGTTGGCCTTGCTGCACCTTGTTGTTGGTTCCTCTGTTGTTAAGTAAGAACATTTTTAATTAAGATGTAGCTGATACCAAATTTAAGTCTCTAACTTTAAGTGTTATTGACAGAAATATTTGTTTGCAGCTGGTTCTAAAAAGAAATCAATTTTTTCATCATTTGGAAGAATGCAAATGTGTTCATTGATACGTTGGGATTTGTATCATTTTATTTTAATGAATTTCCTCAAATGATTTGTAATGGTTGATGCAATCAAATTCTAAATTACCATTCAATCCTTTTTCCCTTCTTGCTAACTAGTTTGGTGCATATAATTATCAAAAAACATTTAACCTGTTGCCCACTAGCCAATCAATCTATAACTTGCATGTATGAAAATAAAGGCTGTATCAACCACTGTGATAATGAAGGTTAAGGCAGAAGAAGGCTAAAGAAATCTCCTTGTTTTAAGGTAAAAATCTGTTGAAATAACCATACTTTAGAAGCATCTGCTTCCTGAGCTGCATGGAACACCTCATCTTGTTCACTCTGCAAAGCTCGTGATTCCAAAATCTTCCTCCTAGCAGTAATCAAATATGTTTAGAGACAATTGACACATAGGGTAAAACAAGATAATCTTAAATAAATGCAAATTGGACACTGTAAAGAGTTTCTACGCTTGCCTTTTGAGTGTTAGCCCTTCATCAGAGTGACAGGTATAGTTGATTACAGGACTTAACAGTTTTTTCTGCGATGCAAGCTTGGTTTAATTTATTTGATTACAACTTGATCCAAGTTATGGCCATTTTTGGGCAAAATGAACATTTTTTTCAGCCTGACAATTATGCAAGCCTGGGCTATTAAAATATGTCCAGTAAGTTGCTCAGTACTGTTGACAACAATTTTTTGAGCACTATTTTGATTACATGAGGTCTTTAATCAGTTTTGTCCATGTATCAGACAAAATTGTATCATATTGTAATATCATGGTGCACATAAAATTAAAGCTTTGTCCAACAAGAAAGGGACTCCAGAAAGATCTATTACCAGTTGGCATGTGCAATTTCCACGGCTTCTGCTGCCCTTTGCACCGCCTCACTTATTTGGGATAAGTCAAAAAAGCTCCTTGTAAAAATAACAAAAAAAAGTTAATTATAATAGCTTTAGCTTTGATTTTCTTGTTTTGCATGCACTATGAGGAAATACCCATACTTTTGCATCAAGAGAGTTCCCACAGTAGCCTTCAAATTTTCAGTTAATGGCTGAGGCTTTTCCAGAATAGAAGTTATCTTAGAGTAAAGCAAAACTCAATTGAATTTTTTACCTGCATATCTCTCCACAGGTGTGAGTTGGCTTGACCCCCCCATGGATGGTGTACACAGAATAATCTGAGATGCACCAAGAGTTTGGCCACCAAGTGCCTGCATGGCTAGAAACAGAAAAAAAATCATTTAATTTCCTCCTAATGGTAAGACTAGCTTGGGATCTACACAATTTATGTAAAAGCTTAATATCATGTTTGGTGTTTGGTTACTGCATTTCCTTGAATAAGTGCCCATGCCCTAATTAATGCCCCCTCCTCTGAATAAAAAGCCACCCCCTGGGCCTAAATGTCAAATAAGTCCCCCCCCCTCAATTTCTTAAATTAGCAGGGATACAGGGAAAACCTGTTTTTATGGCCAATTTATTTAACCTTCAACTTCAGCAGAATCAGTAAAGAAAAGTACTTCCTTTTCCTTTACTCACTTCTATTTATTTCCATCATCATGTGCTTACAGAGTTCTTTTCTGTGCATTATCTGTTCTTTTCATTTTTGTCCTATTTCCCTGCCCTTGGTAAATACTCTAGCCTTCCCAGGCTCAACTACACTATTCTCTATTCTACAGAGACCTGTAATTTCATTGATTATAAAGTTATTGGGATGCATTTGAAGAAAATAGTTGATAAATAATGACAGCTCAGTTAATACTGACTTAACATCTACATGAATAACAGTATAGCATTTTATTTTCTGTTTAAGATTTAGTTGAAATAAAGATACAGTTTGTTGAAAGGAAAACTTATCTCAATTAAGCACCTTCCTTCAAATAAGCACCTCCCCTTTTAGCTGATAATTTTAAATAAGCGCCCAGGCACTTGTTCAGGGAAATACTGTAGTTCATTAGTGGCCCTATATCATGTATGCACCTTCTTTTCCATCCATGGAATCAATGCAAGATATCCAGAAGAGGCAATCCTCGGGAAAATCTCCATTTATGACGGCATTATTCAGGTCACTGTATAACCAAAAAATAAGAAATTTGAAATGCTTAAGGAATACATAGAGTGGGAGATGTGGTAACTGAACAGTATGTATGGGTATGGATACATATGTAGAAAATTGAGATATTGAAAAACATTCCCGATACTTATTAAAATGATAATCATAGCTATCTCAACATGTCTCTCTCTGCAGAAGAGAGAGTGTGTGAAGCCTTTAAAATCACAATCACCGCCATCTGAAGGCCTCTTTTAATGTGATAACAAAGTAAAAAGGAGAAAGAATATCTCATTGTGTAAAGCATACCTACTTGAAAAAAGTCAGGAAAAGGCTGACCCTCTGTGGCAGTACAGACTGGGTACAGTAAGGTCCATACAAAAACAACTAAGGGACAATATTCCTCAGTATGGCTTGAGCTAGTGATGTTAGTAAGTAGATTAGTATATGGTTCTTGGAAAATATATGTTTACTTTGAATTTTTGCGGTTTTCGAGAAAAAGAAAATAATACAGCACAGCTTATGTCTGTTTCCGTGGAAACTCTCCACCAGAAAAAATACCAACCAAGCAAGAACCAATCAGTACCCTTGGAGTTACATCGAGACTACCACACCACATAGTAATATATGATTACAATGAATCCAAACTTCTAGCATACTGCATATTTTGAAAACACCTTTATACCCTGACTGAATTTTGAACGGTTTCTTACGCCATACTAACTGCTGTCATTTTTTTGTTTCTGGTGATGTTACATTCAATGATGTATTCAGAGATTTTTCTAATATGGCATCCAGAGATCCTGACAGGCTTAAATGCAATTTTGATGCAAGTGGACCAAGTAGACAGACACAACTATGATAACAAAATCAATTTGTTCCACCTTCAATTGAAAACAAATATTTGAGGTCACTTCACATCAAAATGTTTCATTGCTCAAAAATAAGCACACAAATTCTCATTTCACTAAAGAAACCAATTTGAATATTCACTCTAGATTTAATCATACCACAAACCCAGAAGGAGTACAATTATATATCCAATTTATGTTTAGTTTTGTAGTAATTTGCACTAATCAGGAATTAATGTTTCACACTGACAATATTACTACCTGTCATGTAATGAAAGAAAACTGAACAGTACAAATTAGCATATTTTTTATTCATAAGGAATGTAAAATTTTCCCCATGATAATAACAGCATCGTTTAGAGGAGAGAATGGAATCTCGCACTGAAAAATTTGAGGAAAGAAAACATATTAGTAAATCATTAAAAAAAAAGGAATGAAATTTGTAAATAAAATTTCCCCTATGACAGCTGAATGGAAGGAAGGACATCAATGTTTAATGAAGAGTTGACTGTATGAATACTATGGTCAATGCTCAGTTATGAAAAATTGTACAGACCAACTAGTATTGAATCATTATTTAGTTGATTTTGACCAGATTTAGTGGTTTCCTCCATTAGATTGATGTTGATTTAAAAAATAAAAAACAAACTGATCTCTGCCTTTTTGTTTGAAGTCCCATCAGCTAATTTTTGTTTACCTTTTTACACCCAAACATCAGTATACATATTCTCCAAACTTTTTGTCATACATTTTCTGAGGGGCTGGTAAGGAGAGTTCGTTTAACAAACAAGAGCTGCTTTATTTGGTGATAATTCTCTGTATTCTTGTGACCTCAATGTTTGATTCAGGTGTGATATTGTAAGGAGAAATTAGATCCCAGTCACTTTTAGGTTGGGGTATTGGGGTTTTCGGTTTTGCGGTTTTGGCTATTTTTAAGATTGGTTTTTCGGTCTTTGTGCCAGAAAACTTCGGTTTTTACTATTTGGGTCCCGTTTCTCTTCGATCGGAGCGGAAAATATGCGTCTCCACTGATCCCGAATAGCCGCAAAAAGCTCTGTATGCTCCACTTGTCACCACTGCATCGGATCGATCAGCGTTTTGATCACTAGGATGTGGAAATTTAAGGCTGTTTTGCATGCGATTTTCGGTTTTGATCTAATTTTTTTGCGGTTGTGTGTTTTTAGTGATTGCGGTTGCTAATAGACCCCGATGCCTTCCTTCCTCAGCGGTTTAACAGGTTTAAGGGTGTGCATGAATTACGATTCTTGTCAACTTTTAACAATGCCACCCAAATATTTTAATTTCGATCCATTGTCAACTTGTCTCCAAGTCTGACAAGCAAATCAAAAGGTCCGCTTCAGGTTTCATTTATTCTCCTCTTTCGAAGAAGCCAAAATCAAACTCAAAGGAAGCGAAGATAGATACTTTTGAAGTTGTAGTTGACGCAAACAAAGTATTTTGGAGACTTCAGAGAAAAACAAGGTGCCAAGTAGAAAAAAAAGCACTTCCAAAACTGTTTTGTTTGTTTTCCATTTCAAACTGTGGTAATGTGGTTTGTTTATGACACCAAAATAATGCTTAGCTCTATTAATTATAAATGCAGACAAAACTTGGTATCTAATACTTTTATTTCAATTTTTTTAATTTGAAAACAAATTTCCCTGAAAACATACTCCACTTATCACATTCTTGTCAGAAACAAACCTAAATAAAACTTCAAGGATTGTCAAATGTCCATATCATTTTACAATTTATCATCTTTCAGGCTCTAGCGCAGCTCCCCAAGCTCCGACCATTTTGGTCGCCATTGCGAGACAACATTTGGCGACTGAAATTTCGACAAAAGTCGCCAATTGGCAACAAACAGAAATAAAACAAAGAGGAGGACATGTTGAAAATTTACCCAACGAAAAAGGAAAAGGAATCTTTCGATTTCTTTACATTGATTTAAATCAGTCAAATGTAAACTTAGCAGCATCATAACGTTGAAACGGTTAGATTTAAGTCGTTAAAATTTCCAACAGTGGCGCGTTATCGCGAAAAAGAAAATCTTGAAGTTGCGAGGATACCGATCGAGGAATTTCCGATACAGTCCCTAAAAATTGTATAATAACATTAGCATAATAATAGCGATTGCCAAGTCACGCGCACTTTTTTCCATCCTTTAGTCAACAAGTGTGAAATTGGTTCAACCTCAGCGAGGAGACCGAAGAGGAAGTGTTGATTTTTGAACGCTTTCAATACAGTCAGTACGTGTTTCGGAAAGCTCTTTCCAGCTACCTTAAACTAAAAAGACTTTAAGGAAAATGCTGTTTTTATCAAAATAATTAATCGATGCGCGTAAATATTCCTATTTGTAAGAACGAGGTGTATAGCGATAGTGTGAACTTCATTATTTGAGATCTATGATATTTTGGCTTGTGGGTGATACCCTTTATGGGTGCTTGAATTCGCCTTTTTCGAAACTGTAGAAAAAATGTGAAATTATTGTCCAGCGGATAAAAATCCTCGCCAAATTTAATTCCTTATAGAACATTTAAATTACAGAAAAAATGATCTGAAATGTAAAAAAACAACATATACAGGATATGTATCGGCAAACACAAATTTTATTAACTGGTCCTACTGGTAATTCAGTTAATTTTTTACCTTCTGTTGCGAAGTGTTGTCTTTAATTTACAAAGATTCTCGCTATCATCTTCATCTGAATCGGCTAGATTGGTCAAACTCCTTCGAATATCTTTCGTCCAGTCGTCAAAAGTTACGACATTTTGGAAACTAAAATGAATTTGAAACGTTTGAATCGCGAATTTTTATTCCCTTCTTTTGTATTTGCCGGCCTTGTTTTGAGATCGTAAAAGTATAACCCCGCAAAATACCGTATCACCAAAATCATGTAATTAAGTTCTGGCCACATAAAGTACCACTGAGTAAGGGAGATGAACCGATCTTCTCAGATAAGTTGCAGTTGAAGTGATTGCCAAAAAGAAGCCTGAAATGCTGAGAAGGTTCAAACTCGGAGGGATTTCCAGCCCGTGCCTTCCGAGACTATCAACTGAGCTACGTAGCCGCATGAAGGAAGAGGAACAGCCAAATTTACGTAGATTCTCAGGTTAGATGGTCCGACGGTGGTCAACTAGTATTTGGGAGGAGCGGGTCCGAATTCCGTCGAAGCCTAAATTTCTTTTTTCCTGCATCGTTTCTTCACTCTAAGTGCTTATTCTTATCCCTTAACTTTCGCAAAAAATTGAAACTAAAAAAAAACCAACCAAACAAACAAATAAATGACGGGGTCCTCTGCATCAACGTAAATCTCTAAAAAGCAGTACAACAGAGAACCTTTGACGCTGGAAATGATCCGTAGTTTCAATTTCATACGGGAATGTCTCCTATGTCTTCACTTTTGTATCACAGTTGGCAGTCGCACAAGTCAATCGGAAAAAACGATCTTGAAAACTGGTGAGAAAAATGAAATTCGAACAACCAAGGCGGGTCTAGAGGCGCTCGTAATTAGTTAGAAAATTAATTTGGCTTAGATAGAGGGGGAAGGTGAAGGAGATTGTGCAGCGACGAGTCACATCTTTTCTGGTTACACTACTAAGCGTGCAATTTGAGTCAGAAAGCAAAAGCCTTCGCCATACTTGTGATTGTCTTTTTAAAGCCTCTATCAAAATAATTTCGGATTAATGACACTTTTAGCACGTATCCATTTCAGTTTCCGAAAAAAGTCTAGAAATGCGTGCAGTAACAAAAACGGCGAAAATTCGTCAAAATCGCTCTGACGAATTTCACTATAATTCGTCAAAATCGCCAAATCCATGAACAACCACTCGGTTTGACAAAGTTTCTTCAAATCTGCCATTTCGGTCACCGCGTGCATTTCTGCACTTAAGTAGAGATATGTTTAGGGAGTTTCCTCTCTCCGTTTCCCATATCAGCTTCCTGAGTGATCGAGAAAAGATGACAGGTAGAAACAAACCATTGAATAGTTGACAGCTGTAACTTTGCCAAGAATTAAAATTGTAGCTCTTCCAATAATGAAACTGTGAATTATGTAGCAATGACTGACCGGAAGTCACCATACTTTCAGTATTTCAACTCACGACATAATGCGATTTTCATCTGATCGAAAACAGTGAGAATACAAACGCTAACAATGGATAATCTCAAGGAATTACTTAAACCAAAAACGTTTAACACAGTTAGCCATGCCGTAGTTGTTATTTGGATCCTGATCGGTGTAATCTTCCTTGGCATTTTTGCAGACGCAGAAAACAGCGAATCCAGGTATGATTTCCGCTGTGGCGGGGCGAAGAGTGAGAACATCGACCTTGTCCGTGGAAGATGTTTCGAGTTATACGAGAAGCAGTATAACAAACACGATTTTCCTATCTATGCCTTCGTGATCATGAATTTCTTCCTCATCGGAACTGTCTGTGCTATTTACTCCCAAATAGCGAGCCTCACAATCAATCAACTGTCGCCAAGCGCTCGTAACCGTGATCTCGAGGGGCAGTTGCGCGACCAAGGAAACGTACTTTCTAGTAAAAAGCTGTTTATCGCTTACTGCTGTCAACTTTTCGCAAGGATTGTTTTAGGAGTTCTCTTCATGGTTCTACAAAAACAGTTTATTTATCCTCGGGACTTCCCCCCCAACTTCCCTTGTTATCTAACCTCTGGAGGGAGTCAGCCAAGGAATTCTACTGGCGTCTGGCACGATTGTCATAATCAACGAGCAACTAAGAAAAACTCCTGGATGCGCGCTGTTCTTGTCGTGAACGGAATTTTTCTCTTTGGCATTCTGTTAGAAACCGTCTATATTTTGCTACGAGCCAGGAAAGAGGATAGTTTCATGAAAAATTCCAACTTTCTAAAGGCTCACCTGAATCCCTTCCATGCCGACTCGCAAAATGCTACCACATCGACTCTGTCGAGACCTGAACCTCCGCAGCAAGAAAAAAGAACAGAGCAAGAAACTCAACAACTCCGAAAACCACCGCTTCAGGAATTCATCGAGAATACAAAGGAAATTATTAAAGAAGAGACAAATCAACCTCCCCAACTCCGGTCGCCTTTTTCAAGTACTCCCGGCGAAGGACGCCCACCTAAACATTTGACTCTGGATCAGATTTATACAAACCTTGTCGTTGTTCCAGACATGGCTAATTATGACTTTACTGGAGACAGACGACAGAAACTCGAAGTCTACACCAGATCGGGTGGGGAAAACACAACACCAAGAGGGCCGGAGGACATTCTTAACCACGAAAACAAAAACGTTTTGATTGTTGGTCGTCCCGGAATCGGAAAGACACTTTGCTGTACCAAACTCCTCAGAGACTGGGCATTTAACAAAGTATTCCATGAATCATCTGATGATAAAATCCATTTTGATGCTGCTTTCTTCATCAAATTCAGAGCATTCAACGCGGCAACCGACCTTAGCCTCCGGGAACTGCTCACATCGTCAGAACATTCCCACTCAGATCACATAGATGATGAAGTCTGGAATTACATCCTTGAGAACCCCCAAAGAGTTCTCCTAATTTTCGACGGAATCGATGAATTTAAACTTAATTCAAAGATCGGCGAGGAAAACTTCGAGCCTCAATTTAAAAACTGCGCAGACAAGAAGATGCCCTTGTATGCTCTATACGAGAAACTCGCGACCGGGAAACTTCTCAACGGAGCTGCCGTTTTGACAACCACGAGACCTACGGCTTTGTCATGCATCGAGCGTGTTAATTTCGACAAAGTCTTCGAGATCCTCGGCTTCTCATCCGAACAAGTCGAAGAGTACGTAACCAAATTTGCTGAAGAGGAGAAGCATGCGGGCGAAACAATATGGCGACACATCGGCGGCAACACGAACATTCTCTCTCTATGCTACATTCCTGCGAGTTGCTTCATCATTTGCTCAAGTCTCTTTCAAATGGCGAAGTTCTACGGTTCTAAAAGTCTAAGTCTACCAACGAAATTAACAGATATTTACAAGAAAGCAGTGAAAATATTTTACTTAAGACACAGCGAAGAATTCCGTGGCAAGAATTTCACTCGCGAAGATTTTGAATCAGATAATTTGCCCCCTAACGTGGAAAAGAAATTCGAGAAACTTGAAAAAATGGCATTTGAAGGAATTAAAGAAGGAAGGCTGGTCTTCGGGGGAAACGAAGTACGCGGATTGGAAGGCAGCGCTCTTTTTCACCGTTTACCCGACCGTGAAACTACCCCGCTAAAACGTGAACAACAATTCTGTTTCATTCATTTAACAATGCAAGAGTTTTTCGCTGCGAGGCACCTAGCAAACATGAATGAAAAAAAACTGAGGAACTTTGTTTCTACGAACATCGCAGACGGCAAATGGCAGCTGGTTTTTCAGTTTCTAGCAGGACTAATGAACGAGAAAGAAAACCTACCGAGCGAAATCATCACAGACCTTCTTCCTGTGGAAACTGAAGAGAAAGAAAACGTGTGGTACAACGAAGAGTGGACATTCGATATGGAGCCAAGGAAAGTAACTTGTTGGCCGACTGAAGACAAAAAACATTTAGCAGTGACATTATTTAAATGCATTAACGAAAGTAGTGAGATGGAGGAAATAGTTCAGAGAAAACTACAACAAATTAACTTTAATTTTGTAAATTTTAATGATTGTCAACTCACACCTGTTGATTGTGCTTCAGTAGTTACTGTAATTAAGAATGTTCAACAAATTTCACATTTAGGTTTGGCCTTCAATAACTTTGGTCCATTAGGTTGTTTTGAAATTTGTAAGTTGTTAAAATGTAGTAAATCTCAACTAAGCTGGTTAGACCTCAGAGGAAATCAATTGACAGATGAAGCAGCAAAGTATTTAGCTGACGCCATCAACAACAACAACTGTCAGCTACGCACGTTAAACCTCGCAAGAAATAACATCTCACACGTTGGAGCACAGCACTTGGCTGAAGCCATCAACAACAACAACTGTCAGCTACGCTCGTTAGACCTCAGAGCAAATAACATCTCACACATTGGAGCACAGCACTTGGCTGAAGCCATCAACAACAACAACTGTCAGCTACGCACGTTAATCCTCAGAGCAAATAACATCTCACACATTGGAGCACAGCACTTGGCTGACGCCATCAACAACAACAACTGTCAGCTACACACGTTACACCTCGCAGACAATAACATCTCAGACATTGGAGCACAGCACTTGGCTGAAGCCATCAACAACAACAACTGTCAGCTACGCACGTTAGACCTCGGAGCAAATAACATCTCAGACATTGGAGCACAGCACTTGGCTGAAGCCATCAACAACAACAACTGTCAGCTACGCACGTTAGACCTCACATACAATAACATCTCAGACATTGGAGCACAGCACTTGGCTGAAGCCATCAACAACAACAACTGTCAGCTACACACGTTACGGCTCAAGTACAATAAAATCACAGAAGCAGGTAAACAACACGCAAATAATTTACTTAGCAATAGTCAATCTAACTGTCGCCTTATTATATAACATCGCCAATTCACAAATAATTGCTTAATCTGGGAAAAAAGTTAAATAATCACTTACAATTCAAAATGTGAGGCAACCAGCTCAGTGACAATTACAACACAACCACTAAAATCGTGAATGAACGAAAGAAAACAAAGTTTGTGAAGCGCTCAGAGCAGAGAGATTATTTGAACCGGATCGAAATGAAGAAAAATGAACCAATGAACATGTTTATTGAGAACAAAGGATGTCAAAGTGTCTTTTTTTGTAAACGAACCAATTAACATTGAAGTTAAAACACAAAACTTACTGCATAGAAAACAAACAAACCTCGGACCTCTCAGGAAACTTTATCATTTTATGATTGGTTTATTTCGATCCTAAATTTACTGTATGCTTTTGTATGATTTGATCATTTATGTCTGTCACACGAAATAGTTTTCCGTTTAGTTTATTGAAATTTTTTTGGAGATTATAGGCGGATCAGATGAGTAAATACGATTCAGATCGCTTGCAAGGATAACAGTTTTCTTTTTTTTTTTAGTTTGTTTTTCTTTTTTTGTTTGTTTTTCTTTTCGATCAAAAGAATCCGGTTCGAGTAGTTTCATACTGTACACAAATTGTAAATATGTAAATCCATTACTTTTCAAAGACAAAAGACTTTATTGTAGGTTAGAGAGACATATATTACGTTACACAATTTTTTTAAAGGTGTATGCAGTAGCTTTAAATATAGGAGTATTTTTGCACATATTTTTTGCCTGTTACTATTACCATGTTGAAATGAAAAACTCTGACAGTTGAGATTTCACTGACTAGTATTTGTAGATAAGAGCAGAACTCTTAAGTTTATCAGATGATTGTTGAATAAATCATGTAAGCAGATTTATTCTTTGTGTTGCTATCAATTCAGCCCCTATGGTTAGACATATCAGACAGAGTAAAGAGCTTTACAAAAAGTTTTGAAACAAAACAAATATTGGACAAAGGAAGACAATGGGGGTGGGGCAAGGGAAGGAGGGGTTGGTAAAGCCTTCTCAATATCAAACAAAAGTATAAATAATTTATCTGAGAAACATGAACAGCTCAAATAGAGGTTTTTTTCAGCGGTACCTTTTCTTTAGCAGAGATAGCACCCTTCTTAAAATCAACTGTTGCCCTGCCTTAGGTTGAAATACAAAATTATTCCAACCCTATTTTAAACCTAGACCAAAATTCCACACCCTGTCTTAAACCAGAAATAAAACATCTTTAAAAAATTAAATGAAAATAGCTTATTACCTCAAATAAATGCCCAACCAGATATTGAAAATTCTGGTCCAAATTTTCATCATACACAATCATGTTTAGTTTTTTCATAATATGCATGTTTAGTTTTGAGAATTTGGTATTGGATCAACTAATAATCCCCTTCCCCTTCCCCCAGCTGATATTTTCTTCAATCCCATCACTTGTCTGCTTGATATTGTATTGATATTGTAAGGAGAAATTCTGTCTTGGTCACTCATGGGAGTGAAAGGCTCAAAGGGTTAACACACAATGAAAAATTGCTTGACCCTATTTTTAATCAAGTTTCTTTCACAAGTTAAAAAATATTCAATACCCTATTTACATGAACATGTGAATCTGTCACCTACTAACAATTTTAATCTTAAGTATTCGTAACAACTATAACCATAATACTTTCTGTTCTCTGAGGCTTATAACCCATTAACTTTCAAGGACTGAATGCTACTTCTCCCTTGCAGCTGCTATACATTTCATTGTAAATTAGTTTTGAGAATTTGAAGTTAGATCAAGATTAAAACTTGAAGGTATTCTCGTTACTTTTGTGCTGGAAAATGTATGAATACAACAAGGAGAAGCTACATGTTAATCGCTTCCAAGAAGTAAAGGATTAAGACATGCTCATCTGCAATTATTGTTAGGAGTTCTTTGTCTCAATATAAACAAATTGCACTTTAACTTGGGGTAGAAGAGCACAGAACACGTCATCACAATGGAATGTGCTACACATCAAATTCATCACCTTAGAGAAAAATGTGTAAAAATATGTGATATGTCAGTTAGCTTACTCACAAGCATATTAACTTGGTACATCTAGAAATATGCAAATTAGTCTTTAACTTACATTTATCTCAGTAGTCTGGAAATGTGGAATTCTGGAAATATGCCAATAATTCTTTAGCTAGGTTGCATGTATCTTAACTTGGCAGTCTATAAATGTGAAAATTTGGAAATAGTAAAAGGATATGGTTTTAACTTTGGTTCTAAAAACATTCAATTTTCTTTGTAGCCCACTGTCTTGCTTCCTCTACTTCATTCAGTAAAGAAAGATCCTTAATCTATCAAACACCTTTGTTTTGTTCAATTTCCCAACAGAAACATGGGAGAAGAGAGGGACGAAAGTTCAAAGAGAGGGGGGGGGGGAAGAAAAGAGAGGACCAAGAGGGGAGGGGTATGACAAAGGTTACAAAGGTGGTGAAAATGGTGACAATCAAAACAAATATGTTGACCCTGGTAAAATGAAGATCAACTGTACCAATACAACTCAATAGAAAAGGGCTTAGAAATAACAATTACCTCAGCATATATGGTTTGCCCTTTTTCTTGATATCACTTAAATGGCACAATTCACAAGTTTTCTTTACCTCTTGTTTGAACCATTTCAACAGATATGATGCGTGCATGTGTTTTACTGAGCCAGAACCGTAGCACTGAGTTTTAGGGGCTTGTTCCCCTGAAGAGTGATAAATACAGCAGATGCTCTGACTCAGACAGATCAGAATTTCCTGAAAATTCACATTTCCTGAAAAAGAGTAAAGATTAATTTTTTAGTGATTTTTGAGTTATTAGCTGAAATATGAAGTATATGACCCTATGTTGGCATATAAAAAGATATTTATCTTGGATGGGCACATTAGGATATGTATCTTGCATTAATCTGACTTGTGCATCAGGGTATGTATCTCACACTAATCAGATCACAGCAATGAGGTATGCTTACACCAATCAGAGTGTCACAATACTGTCCCTCATGCCTATCACATCATGAAATTAGGGTACCACAATTTTTGCCTTTTGATTGCTCTTTTTGCAAAAGCTGAAAAGATCACAAAGTTATATTTACTTTCTGTGTCAACTGTCATGTGGACTATCTGTTTATTTTTGCTTTTAAAAGTTCTCCATGCTTCTGTTAGTCATCTTGTGTTTAAAAGGTATTTTCCTGATACAATTACATGTTAACTTGTTGCTATGGATTAGACTTTCTCAGATAGTATGCCATTTTCCAGTAAACAACCTAAATTTTACAACACAACCCCACTCCACTGAAAAAATTTCACATGGAACTAAATGCTACTGTTAGTCAACTTCATCCCATCACATGTCAATTCCTTCTAGACAGCCTGCATCTTATCGTGTATTCCACACAAATGGGGCAAAGTATAGATAGGCAATTACCAAATAAAGAGCCCATGTTGTTATGCTTTGAAATATGATACTTTTCTCACCACTTTTCTGCACTAATGTTGTTCATTTTTGCTAACTTTACTCTCCATTTAACAATATCTTCATCAGAATCTTTCATAGGTAAATACTCTTTTTCATTTTACAAAAATGCAAAAATCAGTTGCTTAGTTTCCCATTTTGACCCAGCCATCAAAAAAAAAAAAATTCTCTTGCATGCATAGCATGCCTATGTTTTAAGAATGTCCTTGTCAGTAACTAATATCAACAGTGAAAGAGTATTTTTGGACAAAAATAAGGGGTGTTTCAGCTCAGGGACAGTACTTGAAGTGTTACCAAGTGAACAATTTTGCCTTTCACTATCCCTACCATCAAATGGGAGGCCTGTCCAACAAATTAAGAATTAAAACACAACTATCATACCTTGTGGCTGACAAAGATAAATGCTATAAAGTGGTAACTATGGTATTCTGTATTTCCTTTCTTCACATTTTCAATTTGTTTTTTCTCTTTTTTTAATTCTTCTTTGGTATTATTCTTTAAGGAAACAAAAAATCTTAAACCATTGCCTATGGTTAAAACCAAGCAGAGGGTAAAATAGTATGCTAAATATTTAACTATCATGACAACACTCCTTAGTATGACACACTGTGCAGCAATTGGAATCATCATTTGTATTAATGTACTTCTGACTTTATGGGTCACTGTGGTAAGACTAAACTCTTAAAGATTCCCTGCCTTTTTGTAGACATACCACTACGCATATCTATTTCCCAGAGAAAACTGGAAAACTAAAATACTCCTAAACTCCACCAACTTGGGGAGGACATTGGTTAGGAAGAGGAACAGGGGGCTGGTTTCACTTTGATATTCACAAGTGACTCATAATTCTCAAAGACTGTCTAACAATGTCATTGGGAAATCATCAAAAGAATAATTTACAGGCCTGTTAACAGCTTCATCATCTCGAAAGTTAGTCTAATGCTCTTTGAAAAGTATAAAGCTACTAACTACTGGAGAAGCTGAACTGGGAGCAGCAGAAGCTGAACTGGGAGCAGCAGAAGCTGAGGGAAACGTGGAGGGGGGGGTGGGTCAACAACTACACATTCAAATAAAACTATCATTCAAATGGAGTAAAAATTGTCACGTTCAATACGAACATACTGATCTACTGCGAAAAATAAAGTTAATCTTGATCATTCTTGAGGATATACATGCAGAAATCAAAGGTTGCTATGTTGAATTTGTACCAGATAAAAACATTTCACTCACTAAAAGCTGCAGACTCTTCCTCCGGCAGCTTCTCGTCGTCACCACCTTCTCCTTTCCTGAAACATCAACATGACGATGTTTTCGTTCCGCTTGTTCCTTGGAGTTAACTAATACAAAATAAAAGTCAGTCTATGACTTCACGTGCATCTGTTGTATGGTTAAGGGGAGTAAAACGCACAACTGTGAGAACGTTTGATGAGGCAGCTTTCACGTTCAATCAATAACAATATCAACATGCAGAGGTGACACCCTGAAAACATGATTCCGAAGAGCGTTGGCCAGTGTCAGGGCTGAACCAGGACGAGTCACAAGAGATATGATTTAACGAGTGTCCCACGATAATTCGGCATTTTGAAACCGTGAGGGGCTTTGAGACGAAAATAACCACCAGCTGCTGGTACACTTTATGATACATACACCACCTATTACAGTGGCCCATCATTATGGCGGAAAGAACGCATTTTAATTTTATCACATTTTGTAAAAAGGAGCAAGTATATTTCTCGGCGCTGACATTCATTCTTCCATAGTTCTTTTCTTTTGTTACAACGAGCATATCAGACTTTCCCGGAGAATCGTGATCGTGTGGTATTATTGTATTTAATTTTTTTAATTCACACCGATCTATTTTCGATATTCCTTATTTTTTTAGGAAGCCCAAAGTCACGAGGAGGATCCCCCAGCTACTGCTGGTCGTGCAAGAAAAAGAGAGTCCTTTTTTTGTAAGTTTTATATTTCACGTGTGGGAGCATGATTTTTTTTGTTCAGCTTGTAAGCTGTTGTATATGAGATTTTCATTTTCTATTTTCTTTCAGGAGGCGTTTGAGACAGACTCAAGCAAGCGCAACCAGATGGATATACAGTACATGAAGTCTATGCAAACAAAAGTATTTCAGTGTTTCCTTTTTTTAATTTTATATTTTTGTTTTTATATTTATTTATTTATTTGAATTTCCCAATGTAATTTAACAAGACTTTAAATAAAAATTGTTTTTTTAAGCCCATGATATCGGGTTTGAAACTGTTTGTATCTACATCCCTAACAATGCAGTACCTCTGGAATTTTCTTTATTCTAAACTAGCCCTACCTTCCTTCCTTCCTTTCTGTCTGTCTGCGTGGCTTTCTTCCTCTATTTTTGCTCTATTTCTCTCTTTTTGTTTTTAGATGCAAGAATGGTATGCTAGGACTAAGCTGTCAGCACTTTGCTTTGCATTTTGGTAAGGCCAGTTCTGGATTGCAACAGGTTTAATGCTTTGACAGTTTAAGGCACTGATTGATGTTATTTATAGCCCACAGTATATTTTAAGTCTTGGAAGATATGGAACATTTTTCTGATTTCTCATTCACTTCTCTATACAAGTAATACTTATTTTAACTGGTTTAATTCATTAAATTCTGAGTGCATTTTAGCTTCATTTTGCTTTGCATCTGTTATAAGTACTTTATTTTGTTAGTCTAGTACCCACCTTTCTGCTTCCAGATTTTAATTTACAGTACAATACAGTTTGAATTTTTATTTCCTATAGTGCAACAAGTTTAAGCTCAAGAAATGGCAGCTGATGATGACATACCACCAGAAGACCCTGTGCAATTTAGAGTAGTAGATCTGAGGAAAACAGTAAAGAAATTTTAGCAAGCAAACTGGATAAACAGTTCATTTTTCACAAATGCAAACAGTTTTGGGGGTGATGTACTTAAAAGGCTATGCAATTTGTCTATTCTAATCATACAACACACAATTTTGTTTCTTTAAAGTGCTAAATTGAGTAGTAATGCAGTTGTTAAATATAAAAATTTAAGCACCCACTGTCAATTTTCCCATAAATTTGCAGAA
Organism: Pocillopora verrucosa; assembly: GCF_036669915.1. Lineage (NCBI taxonomy): Eukaryota > Metazoa > Cnidaria > Anthozoa > Scleractinia > Pocilloporidae > Pocillopora > Pocillopora verrucosa. The sequence continues at coordinate 2,558,559 of NC_089319.1, forward strand.
TATATATGGTGTATTTTCATGTCAGGAGATCTGAGCCTGGATGGGGGAAAGAAGCATGCAGACAAGTTTGGTGGCCTGAAGAAGTTGAGCTCACAGATGAAAATAAAAGCAGCAAGCGACCACATTTGGAGGATTTAATTTCAATAATGCATTCATACAGAAATTGGAATCAACAACAGCACCCTCAAGAGGTTGACATCACAGTCTAGATGATTCTGCTCTCAGTCCTGTGATTCCCATTCCTGTATCATCAGCACCAGCTTCTGCTTTTATTTCTGATCCTCCCTCATCTGCCCCTGAAGTTTTTGCAAGCCCCATTTGTCCTCCTGCTCTTTCATCAACATCTGCTGTCACCACTTCCATTTCTGATTCTCCCTTTGCAACTCCCAAAGGTCACATCCTGCCTTCTCTTCTATTTGAGGACATTGTTGAGAGGAAATTTGGGAGTGAATCAGTTTACTGTGGTAATACGTGGCAATCTGTACTGCAAACCTGCAGTGAACTGAATCAGATCCAAACATCAAAGATGCCAAGTATTCTAGGAAAACTGGATGAAGATGTAAGCTTCCTGTTATTAATTGAACTCCTTCTTTTTGTTCATTACTTTTTTGTGCATGTATGTGTGGCAAACAAACATACTATTTCATTTATTTATTTCACAATTTAATCTTGTCTAGGATGCAAGTATTTTGTTTTGAATTTACCATTCCTGAACATTCTCTATGTCATTTCATCAGCTGTCAGCTAAAGTTTTAATACCAGTTGTTTAGTTAGAAACTTGTTAAGGGGGCTATGTCCAAGCAGTTTGGTCCTACTAACTCCAAAAGGTGGATATTGTTTGTTTAAGGGTCCACTAATGCCAGGCCAATTCCAGTTCTTTAGTGTGATGTTCAAAAAGTTTCATTTTCAACTTATTGATTAGGGTTGGGGCATTTAATGAGGAATCCATCATGAGGGCAAACAATAATGAGAGTTAATTAACAACCTTTGACTATTAATATTAATGTTTTTTTGTTTTATTACCAATTTGTGATCTACCTATTAATGCAAGGTGTTTTTTCCTTTCCTAGACTGAAATCCATACAATCATAAAGCCCCAAATTGCAAGGGACATTTTAGGGTGCATGGTCAGATTGCCTTGGGAGGTGACCTTAAATTTATCTCCTCACAGTCTGGAACATCTCCCGAAGATCTCTTCACATCAGTTTAACAGCAGTGAGAATCAGTGCAGACTTCCTGAGCAGTAAAAAGTTCAGTAAGAGTTATTGACTTGGAATGATTATCATCATCATTATTACTATTATCATTATTTTCATTTATAAATTTTATTGTATTGGTTGTTATTAACTTTATATTCTATTGCTTTTAGAGATTTTCCAGCTATGTTGACTAGTCCATTTATGAGCTTGGTCTGGAGCCCTTCTACTCAAGTGGGGATGGAAACTGCTTTTATAATTCATTATCCATACTCATGTCTGAACATGAAAGTGACAGTGAATTTTTTGGACTGGGTGCAGCAATGTATGGTCTTGCTCACCATGACCACATTGTTGATACAGTAAGAACAATCAGTTATTTTTTGTTATGTTTGCTAAGCTTATTAGTGTACAATTTTAACGTCCTTGTTTTATGTTTTAAGTGAACTTTAACAGAGGTTTACCTCTGGATCTCCTTTTCAAAGCTGAGACTGAGGCATAATAAATCAATCTTAAATTAATCTTTGAAAATTCATTTATTAGTTCTTTCTTTAGGTGCTTGTTTATGTGGTTGCTTGTTATACAGAAATATTTTAATCCAGCTGTTAGAGAAATTTGCTACTTTGATATTCTCAGATTACTTAGCAAGCAATATAAGGTTGTGGTTTTTTTCGTTATCCTCTAAACACTAACTGCCATTCATGTCAATTCATTTCTTTTCATCAACTTCATTTGTTTCATTGACTGCTTGCAAAACCCAAAATCCTTTGATCACTTTTGATAATTACACAATGATTTTTTGTGCACATGGTTTTCAATCATATTTGACAACTGTCCAATAAACTAATATTTGTAGTAGCTAGATAGATAGCTTTATTAAAAATCCCATGGCAGCCTAATAAGGCTGAATTGCATGATTATTTACAATACAATACTGGCTAAAATTGTAGGAATAGTAGTCATCTCAGTGTCGTGTTAACCATTCCTGTAGTTACTTATAACCCTCTCTTTAGAAGTAACTAAACTGCATTTCGAAAAATTATATTCCGTTCGCAATATAACTTTAAAAGGAGTTACTTTGTGCTTCTGTCATATCTCTTTTAACAGAATGCGTGGCATTTTAGTGATAGAGGCGATGCTTTGTAGTGGGCAGCCAGTGTGAGTCTTTCACCAAACGAGGTTCAGGAAAATTAAAGGCAAATCCATTCAGGAAATTGTCGCAAAAAGTGTCCAAAGCCAAGTCTTCAATGCCTTAAAGAATTTTACTGATATTGGTAACTAACTTGTTACTTGTTCGTTTTAAGGACTGCCTCACATTCTTTTGAATCAATTCCACATCTTTATCATCTTATTACGACCAGTTATCAGCTCGTTTCTCCAGGCAAGTTGGCATTACAATACTGACATTCGCATTTTTTTAAAGAACTCTTACAGGTAACCTTTGCTGCCGGCTTTTTGAAGAAACCAATACAACAGCACTGCGAACTGTCTGGGGCTGTATGGTACAACACAAAACAAAGTCCTCCTTGTTGCTTCCAGCCAGACAGGGAAGAGGGGCCTTTTCACGTCATCTGGCTGCCACTTACAGGACAAGGAAACACCTTCAACCATATATGCCTCCTTCTGCCGTGGAAGTGTGGTGCATTAGATGCTTTCTTGTGCGTTTTTCAGGCGAGGATTTAACACCCAACTTTCAAGTCGCAATGAGATGGTGCAGTGCCTTACCTGCTTTGAGTGCTACCACTGCGTTTGTTTGGGCATTTCTTTCGAAGAGGCCAAGGATTCCACCATAGTGGATTGTGGCTGGACGTTGCCCCACCCATATCGGAGCCACGACATGTGAGTGTACAGTGGAATCCCTATTGTTCGAACCTCCTGATAACTCGAACCCTTGAAATGCTGTTTCCCTTCCCTCAGTCAAACACTGTAACTTTACACCGATTCCTAAAGCTACCTTATTATTTGAACAAAGTTTTGTTTATCTTGAATGTTAGAAAAAATCTTGATTCCACTGTACTTTCCCTGTCTTGTTTTGGCTCGTTTATAATGTTTTTAAACTAAGCGTTCTGTTCATTTTATCCATTATATTTTGTAGATCGGTGTACTCAAACCAAGGTAGCATTCTACGGTTTCTAGCGAAGGCATATTTGAAGGTTTGTACGTTAACGATACAATTATTATAAAGAATTTATCAAATCTAAATTACGGGTTAAAGTTTGTATTGCTTCCTTTCATTTTCAGACATTAACAACAGAACTCCTAATTAACAAAAGTATACATTAAGGTTGGCACTGAACACCAAACATCGTCTTTTGTTGCACCGAGACTTGATGAGGTTGGTAGCAACTGGACCCCTCGGAGTACACGCGGTAATTCCATTTGGAGATTTAAAAATATCTGAACAAAAAAAATTGCGATACTTAGAATCGCTTGTAGGACATAAGTTCTTGCATAATTTGAAACCTCCTTTGCTTCACAGAGACATAAAACCTGCCAATGTGCTGGCAGCTGAGAAAACTCACATCACAAAGTTGTGCGACATGGGTTTGAGCAAACTGAAGTCCGCGCTATCCCTTACTCACACGATTAGCTCAGCAATCCGAGGAACTCCCTCTTACATGGCCCCCGAATGTCTGCTTGAGAGGAAGAAAGCAGCAGTCCATTCAGATGTCTGGTCATTGGCATGTACGCTCGTTGAACTTTTCACCGAGATGGAATGTTGGGAGCAACTGTTGGAAGGTAAGGAAGCAGCGGCTGGAAGGAAAAGTGATGATTTCGACAGCGACGTTGAGTCACTTATTGCCATCACGAGGAAGAAAGAATGCCCGCGCTCAGTAGAATTCTTGCCAGACACAGTTGGTGCTTCCCTTCGGGGTATTCTCGTGGACTGTTTCAAGTATGAAACAAAAATGAGGCCAAGAGCTATTGACCTTGTAAATGCATTTTCGTAAAGGTTCTTAGAACTCACCAGTCAGTGTGAATAATGCTTGTAGCAGTTTAACCGTTTAAATATTTTGTTAATTTTTCAACAATGAAATGTTTCTGTTCAAGGACACAACTAAGGCTGTTAGAGTTTAGTTGAGGAAGGAGGAGTATTAGGAAAGTCTAGGTGTTGTTTCATCGACACACATGAGTTAGTTGAAATGGCGTAGTAGGCAAGATGTTGAGTGATCTGTTATAAAAATGCCATATTCATTCCTCGGCAATTCCCCACCGTTCCTCCTCTCCTCGTCTGGCCTGCCTTTAAGAAGGCATAATTGAACAACATGTTTTGACGAGTGTGGAATCTATATAATAATAAGCTTCAATTATGACTACTCAAGCACAGTGAGATAATTAAGAGGTTCTAGTCGGAAAACAAAGTAGGCGGCGTTATTCCATAATTTTCATATATTCCGGGACCTTCTTGGCAATCAACATTTTTGACGCTATCGTTGATATTTTTAGTTAACACTCGAAGATTTTGTACATTATCGATCGATAGACTAACTGACCATTCAACATTAGCATCAGTGTTAGTACAATTTACAACTTTATGTCCTGTTATAGTACTATTACAGTTATGTTCTAGTTATGACAAGTTATTCTCTTTCGACATCCTAACGAAAAAGTACTCGAAATAGCTTTGTTACGGGACATGAAAATGCCACATACGGACAACATAATGTAAGTAATGAAACTGTTGCTTTACCTTTACTTGTTATGTGCTTTTCCCACACTAGTCAACACGCAAGACGAGGGGCGAATGCTGGTAAAATGCGGCGAGAGAAAACCACAACGGTCGGATTAAGTCATCCATTTTAAGAAATTGGACAATCTCACAGTACAATTTAAGAGCCTCGCGTTCAATTAAACTATAATCTGGTTTGATCAATCTCTCTAGTTCTTCTAAATCCTTGTTATGTTCGACACAACTCTCAGCATACATTTCTTTGCAAAGAGTTACATCCTTGATGTCCACATTTATCAAGTAGTTGTGTGACTAAAACCATTAAGGATCAGGGACTTTTCGCTCACCGAAACATAACGACGCACATTGACGGACTTAAAAAATTTTTTCACCTCCTGAATACTGAAGACTGAATTAAGACTAAGGACAGAATTCTGTAGTGAGAAGTATGATTTCGTGAAGTGTAAAGCCTCAAGTCTTAACTCTTAAGTCATATTTTATAAGTCTGAAGTCCCTTCTCGGCTTTCGTAATGACACAACATCATTTCTCCCGATGGAAACTCTGACCATTTTGTTTCTAATCGTCTTCGCTTTTGTCGATCCCCCGGTTTGTAAAGTACCATCTAATCACAAATCCTTTGCGGAAACGTCATACAAGGTGTTACGTCGTGACTGTTTAACTCGACCTTTTAGCTTCCAGTCCTCCATTAGCTTTCCGATTTTGGTACCCAGTCTACCTCAGCAAGCTTCAATGTTTTGAATGATTTTGAATGGTTCACGTCGGCGTCTGTAGATCGATGGCAAAATTTCCAGTCAAATTGTACGTTTACGACCTCTCTAGAGGTATGGCAAGACAGCTGTCACCTTTTATACTTGGTAAGCTCGATAATAATAGAAGACTGCTTATTTTATTACGCGAGAAATATCCCAGCTGAAATATCTTTTAAATTTTGTTTCGCACTGTGACTCAGCAAAGATGCGACTGTTAAACACTTAATCCTTTAGAATAAAAGCCCAGAGTTACTAAGTTTTAAAATTCAGGGAATATTTTAAGGGCAAATTAAACATTTATCCGACCTCATCTTTTTAATTACAACCGAGCTGTCAGGTCTGTTTATTTGGTATGTAGATGTGATACCGAGCCAGCTTATTACATCTTAGTCTAACATCTACATATACATTTATTAAGGTGGTGAAATCTGTACAGACATCACACCAACTATTAGTTATTTTTTCTGCACTTGTATCCATAGGCAAGCAAATCGATGGCATCTGGTATGTGCTTATCTTTTTCTGAATAGAATATTGGGTGATTTTTTGCATTCCTAGCCTCGAATATATTTAAGATTTTAACTGTACTGTGTGCTCTGTTAATTATTCGCATCGGTAGTATGATTTTGATTTATGATTTTCAGTTCCCTTGGCCCATGACCTAACTATTCGTAGAAAGTTTTAAATGGCTATGAACAAGGAGCATTGCTTGGTTTGAAATGTTTGATCAGAATCAATCATTTTAAGCATTGTAGACACTGTATAATTACCTTTTCCAATTTAGTCCTGACAAAGATTATCACTAAGATCTGAACACGAATTCTCTCAACATATAACAGTAAATCAATTTGATTTTGGCTGTTCCTAAGAATTTGTTGCAAATCAGGCCAATATGTTGATAATTGGAGAGATTGCTTCAGTATGACCTCAGAGCCTCAGAATAGATATGACTTTCAGTAATCTTGTTGCTTGACTACTTAGTGTCATTCTACAATTAATTGCAAGTGATCACATGTATGTATTTTTTTTGTTTGTAAATTAAATTTACTTTTTGTCTTATTCAGGACCAAGTGTGGAGTTAAATGCTGTGTTATTTTCTTTTGCCTTTTTTTTATTATCTTTTAATACTTCTTTTAGGCATACAGGCCTGGTGTGTTATGATAGGGAGTTTTTTTATGGCGGTGACGGAATAAACAGTTGTCTCCCAGTATGTAATATCTTAATCTTTTCTCTAACTACAGTAATTCAAGAAATACTGTAAGGTCTTGAAGTAAATCTGGACTCCTGGTTCAACTCTGAAATCTGAACAAGACATTATTAATTTCTGGTAGCATGACTGCTACAGCTTTCTTTTCTCTTTTACTTGTACCATAGGTTACTTTCTACTGATTGAAACAATTTCTTTTTTTTGTCAGGGTGGAACAATTCTTGGTAGTCCAGATGAGGTTGTTGATCTTGGTGATACAGAAATAACTCAAGATCTTTTCATTGATTTTTTAAGTGCTGTTGGACAAGAAGATTTTAGGTACATAGTGATTCACTTTATGTCCTTCTTTTCAGTAAACTTGCAAGTAAATGAAGCTCTCTTTACAAAGCTGTAGAAATCACTTAACACTCATTACTAACTTTTTGTTTTGAATTGATTATCAGAGGAGAAAACTATAACTTGTTTGAACACAACTGCAACACCTTCTCATCAGAAGTGGCCATGTTTCTGACTGGGAATAAAATACCACAACATATTCGAGACCTTCCCTCAGAAGTTCTGAACAGGTAAATGTGTACAATAAACAACTATTACTAACAGTAATGATAGAATCATTTTTATACAGTATGCAAGTTGATTTGTTGACACAGGACAGCCTTATGTTTGAATCAGTGACCAATAGTGGTGAAGATCTCAGACCTTGAATACAGGGAAAAGGGGCAGGAAGAAGGGTGTATATGAAGAAGTGAAAAAAATTAAGTAGTGTGGTTTCTATTGTTTGTGGGAGGGAGCATTGATTGGGAGCCTAATGGGGGTGTAATATACAGCTGGGGGTCTAAGGATACTAAGAATTTTGACCATGAGGCAGGGTAATTCTTGTTTTATTTTTTTGCAATGGCTACAGTTTAGTCATGGTAGATTCATTCTTAAAAATTAATATATTTTTTGGTGATAATCAATAAATAACTGTTGAACTGAATTTTTTTTAGTTCATTTGGTCAGATGATAAGACCCATGATAGACTCTGTATCTGTGAGGCCTTCAGGAGGCACGTCAATATCCCCTACACCATCAACATCAACATCAAGAGCACCAGAATCAATATTTGAGCCAAGAAATGGTCCCCCTGGAAAGACTAAGCAAAGGGAACCACCAGATGGCTGGTAATTGGTCTATTAGATCATGATAAAAATAATTGAGAAACTGTACTATTTATTTTTGGGCTTGAGAAATAACTTAAGCTTACTAAAATTAACATTTCTACAGTTACCAAATGACTTTGCACAGATACATGCACCCTAAGCAAAATTATGGTTTTTAGGGTGTGTTTACTGATGGAGTTGTTAAAAATTAGAGGAATGGAGGGAACAAATTGTTTATCCACAGCTCTCTGGCTTGTTTCTAGAAGTGTTGCATCATTCTATTGAACAGCCAGCTTCCAAACCAGTAACTATGCAGGTTAAGTTATAAGTTTGTGCTCACTGGCATGTACAGTTGCTAAGGTATTGGATATACACAATGTACATAGCACATGTTGTAGGTGGACCAAGGTTATCCTAAATTTCTCAAAACTTTTATAATTCCTTTATATGTAATATCTAACCTAAAAGGAATTTTAAGAGGTATTTCAAACCTTAGATCAGATGAAAACACGCACATATACCCAACATGTACATCAATATTTTTAAAAACTCCAATTCAAAACCTGTCAATTGTACTTGACAGAATCTCTCAGGACCTTATTTACAATCATTGATAATTAATAATTAGAATTACTTTTTACAGACTGAGTAAGCTTGATTCTTGGGCTAATACTGTTATACTAATAACTATTTAAGATTAACAAATAGAGTAAGATTATCATTCACCAAATGAAGTAACTTAATAGGAACTTACATCTGTTCTGTATTTATTTATTTAATATATATATTTTTTTTTTGGCTCAAACCCTAGTCAAGGTGCCATATCAAGGAACCCTAATGTTTATAAGGATGTTAAGGTAAGTTTTAATACAATATGATGACGAAAGATATATGTTCATATGCTTTGCACCAAGTTTATAAAATGAAAGTATACTGCTGGTTATTTTTGATGACTACACATATATTTGTTTGTCTCAAAAGGGCCCATCATTGATATCTGATCTGAGAGAGTGTTTGAAAAAAATGGAATTGTCAGATGAAGATCTAATTTACCTTGATGAACTTAAAAGATGCTTTGAAGCTGAAAACCTTTCAAAAGTGAATGAGAGCCAGATTCAAAAATTAGGTAAGTTATATTTTGCAATAGGTTTTGTACTGAATTGAGCCACACTGCAACAATAACTAGATTCTTCGTCTTCTACAACTATCAAACCCCTCTTTTATTTAAAAAAAAATATTAATATCACTTCATTGGGCAATAAAGTACTTTATTCAGATATCAGTGAATGATCTACATTCCTATTAAATAAATACTGATTTTTTTTTCCTTCAGATCAGCTTATTGATAAATACCTGACAGAGGAAGGCAGCCAGGCACTACATCTCACTTTAAAACTTCTGCAGTTGTTATCACAGTGTGAAAAATTGTTTTCATCATCCAAAGGTGAGATGATTGACATAAAATTGATATTTTGAACATATTCCATCCCATTTTCTTGTACTTCTATGTTTTTACAATTATTCTCTCTTTTATAATTAGCATATGATACCAGCATGCAAACATGCATTGTAAATTGTATGTGAATTGTTACAGTATCAGGCAAACCTGTGTCTCTGGGTTAATTTTTTTTGATATGAAGAGGGAGGACAATTTTTGAGTATTACTCTGTGCTGAGTCCATAAATGTTATGTACTTGTTTTATCATGAACAGGACTACAGGAGACTGTAAAAAAGGCCTGTGGGAGTTTCCCAAGCATTCCATCTTGTGCAACTCAAGTTGAGTGCATCAAATTGGTAAATGAAACATACTATCATAAATGATATTGTTCAGGTCTTGAATTCGATAGAAGTCCGAGTCAGAAATTATCAAATTTTTTATGAATATCATAGTGTTAGCCAAAGTTATGTTTTGTTTCATTTTGCTACCTTGATGATACATTTTTTCTTTCGTGGCAGTTTTGCTGTGCTATCAGCCATCCGTCTGGTCACTCCTCCTTGCTTGGTGACAGTCACCCCACACCTCTTCCTTCTGTGACAATCAATTGTCTCCTTAGCAAAGATTCGGAACTCCAAACTGTCGGAGCTGCTTTAGTTTCCAATATCGCAAGACTAAAGGTACTTGCGTGTTCAGTGTGTATTTTATTATAATCAGCACTCCAAGTTGCAACCATTTTGGTTGCTAGATTTTCAGCGAAAGTAGTCAGCCAAATGACGGCTTGAAAACCTTGGGTTTGGACAACTGGTGACATCTGTTTATGATCTTTGTATAGCTAGTCGTGCTTCTCAGTGGTCTGTCTTTTCATTTAGTCGTTCATTTTTTTTCGTACATTTAATATATAATTTTTTAACACTGAAACTGTTTTATGATTTTTCTCGATCGTGATTTATTTTTATTTATTATTTGTGCTCACCCATCAGATACACGAAGACATTGCGTTAGAGTGTTCTACAGCCGTCATTGAACTTTTAAACAGAAATGTTTCTCCAGAGACAGGTAAGTTCTATGGAGGGAGTTGGTTCTAAACATCGTGTTTGCCACCGAACTGCGCATTCCAAAATGTCTTTTTTAGCCAGTAGTTTATGACCAGTAGCTCGTTATGTTAGTGTTCAGTAATTAAAAAAAAGCGAGAGATACATTTCAAAATGGCATGCGTGAACAGCGTTTCGTCCATTTCTAAATATAGCAGGTAATTTAGTGTTAACAACTGGGTTGAAAACGTAAATTAGCCACCGTAAAGAGTAAAATAGCTGACGTTTCGAACGTTAGCCCTTCGTCAATCGCTCTGACGAAGGGCCAACGCTCGAAACGTCAGCTTTTTTACTCTTTACGGTGGCTAATTTACGTTTTCAACCCAGTTGTTAACACTAAATTACCTGCTATACTCTCCCACCGACGCAGCACCACAGTTTCTTTAGAAACTTACCCCTTTATTCATTTCTAAATATAGACTGAAAGAATGTTTTTGTGTGCCCCCTTTTTTTTATCTTCATTCTCGCCCCTGATAGATGTTTATTAAGTGTTGGGACTCACTAAAGCAAATCGCTGTTCGTTTTCAGAACATAATTGTCTGTACGCTTTAAGAAAATTCATGGATTACAATTCAGAGGTAACGTAAGAATGTTGCTGTTCTTAATGGTATATTAATTTTGTTGTCTCATTACATTTTTCAAATCCATTCATAGGTACATTTTTTACCTGAGAAAAAATATATATTTTTTTAATGTCAGGTGGCTGCCCTTGTAAGTGTTATGGGAGTAAATGTTGGCAAGTACAAAGGAAGATCCTCTGAAGTTGATGAACTTTGTAGAGATTTGGAAAAGTTACTCAGTTGATATCAGCCTGAGACATTGCGCACACAGATGATGAAAAAAAAATCACATTTAAAATAAAATTTTAATTTCTGAGGAGAAATTTTAACCCGTTCGTAGGTGGGTTGAGAAATTATTGCTTCAGATGACGTCATGTCTTCTTCGTAAACTCCGCCCGCAGCGTGGTCACACTAAATTTTGGTCGAATAATATTGCAGAGCTCGTAGAGCGTAGCACTATATCTACATCACCGCGTTGATCAGCGGATGATTCAACACAAAGTATGTATAAGAAAGTAAAGGAAAAGAAAACACGGAAAGTAAAAGTTCCAACTAGATCTTGGAACAAGGTTTCATTTTTAGTGACCTGTTCCGGAAATTCATTGGGGAAGTAGAAGTCGAGAACAGAACTTTGAGATTAAAAAGAAAAAAAACCTGTAGATTAAAACAAGTTATTACCTCGTCAGCTGAAAATCTTCAACATAGATTAGCTTGCAATTATTTGGCTGAGGCGAAGTGAATGTTGTGCACAAAATTCAACGAGCCTCAAGGCAGGTAATTGTCTTAATGAAATTTCAAAACGAAGCAAGTTTTACAAACAAAAAGTGTATATAAAAATATTTCTGCCTGTCATCACTTAAGAGAGCATGCCTTGACAGGAGTTTTCTTGGTAAATTGCTTTTACGGTGTGCTCGTTGATTATTTAAAGTTTTCAAATATTTTAAATGCTTTAAACTCAAGTAAGATGTCGAATTTCTTTACTCTGACATTTTCATGTTTGTTACTGAACGACTTGGAAATAAACGAACTATAGTTATTCTACAAGACTGGGAGTTTTCTTGTGAAACCTCGGTTCGTATGCTCAACACTGTGTCTTTCGACTAAGTGAGAAGGCCATTCGGAAACACATTTGGCTCCAGGTCATGACATGAGGGCCAAAGATTTTCCTGTCTGTTCCGACCCAACTCAGTCAATAACCATTTATCATAAAGCTGTTGTTCTTTTTCTTTCCTCCTTTAATTTTTTTTGGTCCCAGCTCGCGGGTCAGTACAGCCTAGACTGGTCCTATTTATGCCATTGCTTAAGGCCCTCATACGGGGATTTTTGTGTAGTATTCCTCAATGAAAGCGCGCACTGTTAGGTGAGTGATGATAAACAGTCGTGTTCTCGAGCAAAGGAGTGTCCTTCCCATTAAGCTTTAGCTCATCTGTTCACTTCACAATCATTCAAATGGTCCAGCCTCCGTTCCCGAGTAATGAAACATTACTGGCATTGAGAAGATGGGAAGAGTATTGTGACCTAAAACATTTCAATTGCTTTATTCTGTTCTTAAAAACCATATACCATTGATTAAAGAATTTCGACAAAGTATGACCTTCTCTATGTTTCCTTGCATATCCTGCTCGGTCCTGTCAAGAGACAGGAATCGTCTACTTTTTATTTATTTTTACACGTTGCGAGAGCTGTTTTTATTTACAACGATCGGTCAACAGCTACAAAAATAAAACTTCTACACCTACACTTATTTTAATTGTTTACTTTATGTCTCTTGAATAGAGAATGTTTAGAAATGCTTATTCAGACCGGCCATCAGAATGCGCTCAATTTAAACGGGCGAATAAGTCCTCAAATGCAAGAGCTTTCGGCAGGAAAGTTTAGCTCTGGCTGCAATGTTTTCAAACTGTTGTCCTGCAACAAAAGAAGGGCGTAAAGAAGTTCACTAATGAGGGAAAACCCGGCAACTCTTTTTGCCTTTAGTGTGTCAGTTAAAATTACATTCTCTGTCTAATTTATGTTTCTATCGTTTGACGAAAGTCTATCACACATAGCTTTGCATTTGATAATCAGTTCCCTGGTTTTCGTCTTTTTTAGGACTATCTAGTTTGATTATTTCTGTGACTTTTTCCACATTTAATACTGGAGATGCCCACCGAGCATCAGGTTTTGCTGGTTTACTCTCTGGTTTGGGTGACACGATGGACGTTTTAGGTTGCTTTTTGCGAGTCTTCCCTCTTGGGGATTCTGATTTGTGGTGAGGCTTTCTGAATTGTGATTTGTTATTCTTTCCCTCGTCCTCACTGCTTGATTGAGATGAAGGTGAACGAACAGATCCTTTTGATTTGGCGGATCTTTCAACCGGTTTAAACACTTTGCTGTGATCGTGATCGACCTCCATGTTACTATCATACAAGTCGCTGTCCTCGCTCATGACGTAGATGGGAGCCCGTGGAGACATCTGACCATCTAGCATTTTGCTGGGTTTGTCATTCTCGGGGCTTGACAGCTCAGACAGCGATGAATCTTCGATTTTATCCGAATTCTTTCCGATTGGTGGGAGTCGTATTGAAGCGAGGCTCTTGTTATGCTCAGGTTTTGTTTGATCGATCGCTGGAAGCCAATGACTGCTTCCACCTTCAGGTTGAACATGGCCAAAGGAACTTAAGCTGCTATCGGAGCCATTCGACTGCCTTACAAAGCCAATGACTGGAACTACAACCATAGGGTTATTGTTCGATTCTGTTTTTCCTTTCGTACTGGAAGGAACCATGCGATACTCGTGATCTATGGAAGATTCTCCCTGAATATGTTTGGGATCCGAGACTCCATCCACTTGCATTGCCGACACATCATCTGACCCTTCTTTAGACGCTGTAGGACTTTCCTCCTTGGCATCCTCTAAGTGCTTCATCAGGACGGCTACCACTACGTTCAGAAGAACGAACTGTGTCGCCAGGACGAATATAGCGAAATAGATGGGAGCGATGTGTTCCAGTGCAGCGCAGCCTGGAGTGGGATTCAGTTCACAACGCTTCTTGTTAATTATATCCTGTTAAAAGAAAAAGGAAAGAAATCAAATTCATACTTCTTGGTGGCTAGATATTATCGGTCAAAAACAATTATAACAACAATAAGAGATTATTTAGCTTTTCCTTAGTTACTGTGAGCACGTTTCGTGATCGAACTCGACGCGACCGTAAGTTTGAAATTTTCCTGTAAAGGTATTTGAATATTTGCGAGCGCCTCTGGAACGACTTCTTACTATGAAAAAACGAAAATGACTTTGACGATAATGCTAATAAAACTGATAAATCTAATAGCAATGCCAACATAATGGTAACGATGAAGATGAACGAGACTATGTCACTAAACTGTTGGTAACATTTGTTTGATACCTTCAGAATTCCATTCCAGTTGTCTCCAGTTGACACTCGGAACAATGTCAACATTGAAAAACCAAAATCCTTGAAGTGAGCGTGATGATCCAGTCCCTCGCATGGTACTTCGTCCGTGCATGCTAGGTAGAAAGAGAAATGTTATTTGTGAGGCCCTGTTGTCCAAAGGATGGCTAAAGCTATCTATGGGATAAATCTCTATCCTGTGGATAGCCTAAGACGTGTTTTTAACTCTTATTTGCTAGATAGCTTTACACGCACTTCGATAAAAAAAATATGGGCCTGGTACAACAAGCTCCGTTATAAAGAAAAAAACAAAAACAAAACCAAAAAATTATGACAGCTTCGTTATGAAGTGAGAATCAACGAAAGCTTAATAGCCAATAAGAACAAAAGCCAATAGAGCAAGTTTCAGATGAGTGTCGTTAGTAAGATATGACATATAACTTAAGAAACAATTTTCAAAGCACAACATCAAAATGACAATAAACGACCGTTCAGAACGTACCCACTTGACCAAAGAGCTCCATTCCCAAAGCAGCAAAGATAAAAAACATTAGAAGGAAGAGAAGACCGAGGTTGCCAACCTGTATTGCGATTAAAAAAATGTCATAGTTTTTTAATTAGTGGATATTGCAACATTACACTGCAGGCGTATGCATAGTTGCTTACATTTCTTTTATGTAAAAACTTATCCAAAGTAGGAGAGAAGGATGACGGTGTAACCTCTACATGGCATGTAAGGTGATGATGATAAGCCAACTTAATATACACCGCTCTCCCAACCTCAAGTGACGTTACGAAATATATCAGCACCGGTTGCCGCTTGGTTGAAAATCTGAGCTAAGCTTATTTTAGCTGAGATCCAAAAGACTTTACTAAGAAAAAAACAACGATGAAAATATCACGAATAAGGCAGATTCCCGGGGTCAAATAAACGTGGAATTGACCGAAACTTAAATCGGCGAGGATACACACCAAGTATCCAGTCTTAAATCCCGTTGTGTTCTGACACAATGACGTATGCCTGTCACTCGATATTCACACAAAACACAACATTGTTTCAGTGCGCAGATGTTTAGTTTTAACGCTACTTACTTGCGGTAGGGCCTCGGCGACTGTATCCAGCAGTTTTCGGATTCCTTCAGCAGTCTTCAGTAGCTTCAGAACTGTAGTCAAAAAGTAACAGAGTAAGGAAACACATACACCATTCTGGCCCTGAGTTCTCTTGATCGAGAATTATCGTATACAAGACAACTACAGACAAATTTCTGAGCTCAAAAAAACATCAGTAGCAATAACATCAACTACAACAACATAGAGCCAAGGGAGTTGCGTGACAACAACAGCAACATGGAGCCAAGGGAGTTGCGTGACAACTAATACAACATAGAGCCAATGGAGTTACGTGAAATTCTAGGAATGTGAGCGGCATGCCGTGGGAGGGTGGATGGTACGTAAGGCACAAATAAGGCCACAACTGTGCTTACCCCGTGCAATTCTAAGCACTCTCATAACTCGGATGATAGTCGGGTTGATTGGCAGCTTAGATTTCATTTCTTCCAGGACAATTCCGACAATTGATAACAGAATGATAAGCAAGTCCAACTGGTTCCATCTGATGAGAAGAAACACAGTTTACATTCATACGCTTTTAAGAAAAAACTTAAAAACAAGAAAGTAAAAGCGCTGAAAATAACACTGATAAGTGATCATACCTTTCTTTGATGTACTTTTTGAATCCTAGAGCGTAAATCTTCACAACGCCTTCCACGATGAAAATGGCTGTGAATACGTAATTTGCGTACCGAAGAAACAATGTCATTTCCTGGAGGAAATCGAATAAAATAGGTTGAAGGAAACAAGTAACTAAATAAATGCCTAACCGCGCTATATTTATGCAACAAGTTGTAACGGCCACCC
The DNA here is from genome assembly GCF_036669915.1 of Pocillopora verrucosa. NCBI lineage: Eukaryota > Metazoa > Cnidaria > Anthozoa > Scleractinia > Pocilloporidae > Pocillopora > Pocillopora verrucosa. The sequence goes on from NC_089319.1 coordinate 2,574,950, forward strand.
GGATGGGGGAGACTGATTTTTCGCAGAACTGAAGAGGCCGAGTTTGACAGAAAATTTTTTTGTATTTCCAAACTTTGGATCAAAGAGATTCTACGAGTTGGACAAAAGTGGTGTCACTTGAATTCTCGTTCTTGCCCTTTCACAAAACAAAACATTATTCTTTAGCGGTACATATTTGCATTCACAGATCATGGATGCTACAGAACTTCAAGGGCTTTAAATGAAAATCAGCTTCATTCCAGGATTCTGACAAGCTATTGCCATGAACAAGCGGCTGTCAGCCTCGACTGACTCCGCACAGACTGTCTCGTAAAGGTGAAGGAGAAATATGGACTCACATGCCGTTCAGTGAAACAAAACTATCCAGTTAGAGTAAAAAAAGAAACTTCCTGATGAAAGCCCGACTCACTTCGGGTTGATTGTAATGCTCCATAGCCATACAAATAACATTCAGGAATATAACAGCCGAGATACCAAGGTCAAAGTAGCCATGAGTGCAAATTCGGTGAAAAAACCTTCGAGGTTGTGGAAAATCTTCCGCCTCATCCCTGTCAGCCTCTGTGGGAAAAAGTAGGCATAGATTGGTCAAGATTCAACTCTGAAATCAGCTCAAAAAGCCTGATGTTATCTACAGCTAAAGAAAAGATTTTCTTTTTAATAAGGCAATCATAAAAATGCCTGATTACAACATACCAGACTGAAGTTTCTCTGCCCTCTTTTTTTCTTTCTCAGCCAGGCGATCTTTTTCTATCATGTCGCGACACTTCTGAAAGTTTTCCACAACCACACCAACCAACATGTTCAGCACCACAAACCCCGCCAATAAGAGAAACGCCACAAAATATAAAACGTTCCATTTATTCCTGTTTGGAATTGGCTATGAAAGAAGGAAAAGTTATATTCTTAACACCAATTTCATTCCGAGTAACAATACCCTGTTAATCATAAGCTCTAATATCTTCGGACTAGTCATTATCTCTCTACGGGGAAAGGGTCAGAGGAATTTTTTGGGGGGAGGGGGAGAGAACTTGGAAAAGGGGATACGGAAACGCAATATAAAGGGACGACTATATAAGATTGACTGTCTGATAAACTACCAAAGAAGAGGGACCTAACAGGCTTACCTTAGAGCCTTACGGTAGGGCATCAGGTATATTTAATCGTGGGCAACACCATCGTTTGACAGTTCGTTTTGCGTTTCTATCTTTCGTGTTGTGTGTTGTTATCACTAATCAGCTATTTACCTGTTTGTCAACACCTTCAGCATCTATCCCATCATACATTATGGTCACCCAGCCGTCTTTAGTGGAAAATACGAACAAAGTCAAAAGCGCCTGTAGGAGACAATACAAAACTGATTGAATATAACTTGAAACTAGATGAGGAAACGTTTATTGATTATTCTGTTTTTTCCTATACTTTTTCCCTAAAAATTCTTGCAGAGAATCATGTCAACAAGTTATTTCATTACTAGCATGTAGACTACTCAAAGAAAGAAACAAACAAACAAACAAACTAAAATCCTCGGAATAAATCTTACCCTCGCCAAGTTATCAAAGTTGTATTCCTTGTTTTCCCAGGTGAGTCCTAGTTGCTGACAGTCGTCTTTTGTGACCACTGTGGGGTAATCACTGTCTTTACAATGATAGAACTTTCCCTTGAAAAGCTGTGAAAAATTAAATGCAGGTCAAATGATGAACACGTTAATGCTGCAAATTTCTAAGAAACAACTTTGTTCGTTCTCGTTTAGTTTCCTCGTTTGAAACCTTATGAAATGAAACGGTAATTATAAAAGGGACCTTCATAGCAACAGTAACGGCATAAAATAACAAAGTTATCATTTAACTTTCGTGTGATTCTTAAATCAAACTGCAGAAAAGTGGTAAAAAAGATCTCCAGAGTATATGCTAGTGTGAGATAGCTGAAAGTAGACGGCTTGGAATAAAACTTTATGGCCTATTTTCCGTAAAAATCTTCTCTAGTGCCATCTTAACCTCTGTTTAGTCACACAATATCCTTATATTTGTCACTCTTTTCGTAGCTGCAAACTCTTCTGGCAACTTAGATTCGTTTCAGAATCTTCTTTTTCCACGAGTTACAACAGCATATTGCAAGCACTCTCAGTGGGAACGAACCAGTTCTCTACCGTCGCGTCTTTCCATTATTTGAAAAATGTCAAAAAAATTCAGAGAAATGAGATTCGGTAAATACTTACCTGTACACCGAGGATGCCGAATATGATAAAAAATGTCGCAGCGATAAGCACAATGTTTCCAATCGGTTTTAGGGAAGAGATTAGCGTCTCCACCACAATCTTGAGACCAGGTGCTCTGCTTATCACCCTAAAAAAAACATTGGAAAAAAAGAAAAGGCCTTTTATGGGAACTCTCTTGAACCATTTACTTTGTTACCAAGAATGAACTTAACAAACTACGGTGGGGTTGACATAGAACCTCTATGTATTCACTTATCGATATACAAACCTATTGCAGTAAGACTGATTGCGTAAGCGACAGTTCATTCAAATGATGAAGAATATCCATTCGGAAAAAAATAAATCAAACCGGCAAAAGATTGACAAGATCGGCTGTTGCATACTTACCTCAATGGTCGCAGTGTTCTGAGCGCTCGAAATACTCGTAACACTCCTAGAATGGAACTTTCAGTTTTAGTTGTCTGGGAAACGATGACGTCAATCCAGGACACAAGTACTAAGAAGCCATCCATCACATTCCAAGAATTGCGCATGTACGTATCCCGACCAATACAGAAACCGAGAGCTATAACCTGTGGAGATAGAAGGAGAGGGTGGCTACGGTGATCAAATATACATCTGGCCTGATTCCACTATCGAGGCTTGCTGTTTGAGGAAGAACAGAATTATCTTCGGAACTAATAACAATGCAATTTAAGAGGGATACTCCATAACATCCATCTTTAAACTTGATATTTCTGGGAAGTGTTTTACGTACCTTGACCATCATCTCTAGAGTAAAGATTCCAAGGAAAATGTACATACAGATGTCAATTGCCTTCTTCAGCTGCAATGTAAGAAAATTGTTATGAGGGTTGCCTTCAGTGAGAAAAGGAATTATGAAATTTTTTTCTTGACTCGACCAGGTCTTTAAATTTGGCCTTAAATCTTTTGGCATGCGTTGTTCTTTTTCACAGAGAAGTGTCTTAACTTCTAAAAAAGTACGTCGTGTTTTGAAGTTAGTCGAATTTCGAGCTGGACGTCTCATTACTTCTGTTATCTACAAAATTACTGGCCGATATTTTGGTCCATTACCGCAGCGTTTCATAAAATTCTCTTTAGATTATTGGTCTGGTTTATGGACTGCAATTATTTCCTACATGCATATAATCATATCGTTGGGAAACAGAACGTGAACCGACAGGAAAACATGCAACCTATAATAATTATCAAACACGTAGAAAAGGATTGTTGTTGTAGCTATAAAAGTTTTCAAAGAATCAGTAACTTACCTTGTCGTCACTTTTCAAGCTAGGTTTTTCCAGAGCCATAACCACACAATTTAACAAGATGAAGAATAATATCACCCGATCAAACCACTTGTTCTTATACAGGGCGATGTTCCACTGGCGGAACCTATGAAGACACACAAATAAAATAAGGTCGAACATGCATATATTTTGAATCTGAAATCTAAAACGGGATAAGTCAGTAAAATTAAAACCGAGAGATAAGGTTAGAGAAGTGTTGCTGTGCTCGTCATCTGATCTTTTTCTTGGTTTTTCTTCGGTTTTGTTTTCCTCCATTAAAAAGAAAAGCGCTCTCATACACAAACATCAATTAAGTCTGTAGGGTGCAGAATAAGTTTGCTTGGGGTTTTTGAGAGTTGAATAATAATGATAATAATAATAGTCTTTATTAATTCCTGAGATAAAAACTACGTGTCTTATGTTACGAAACTTCCAATTTAGAACTAATTAATTATACTAATTAACTATACTAATAATTTTTCAATGTTTACAAAATTTAATTTTAATACCAGTTTCAAAGCTAGGTCATATTTAAAAACTAGGCGAATAGAATAGGAGTTCTCCACTTGATCCGTGTTTAATTTTGTCTAGAATTGTGTCGTAGATTGTACACTATGACCTTCAGTTGAGGTCAAGGTTTCTCAGAGAATGTTTCCCTCCATGTTAGTGTTGTTGAAAAATTAAAGTGCAAGTTGAATTGCGCCAGCAGGCGCGGTAGTAAGCGTAGTTCTAAGTTTGACGCATTCTTACCTGTTAGACGGCGAAAATAAATATAAAGACCAGTTTCTCCTTCTAGGACAGCATCTCGAGACACCCTCATTCGCAACGACTGATTCGTCATCTTCCTTGGCGCTAGCCTGAGCGACAGAACAAAGTAGATGTTTAAAAGGAAAGGGTTAAAACTAAAGCACTGAATTGTGGGTCTTTCTCAGTACCGTTTCCATTCCAAACCATCAGTGTTGGGAAAGTCAGGGCGACCAAGCCAGTTTGCAACCAAAACTATCCAAGAAATATTTCATCATTTCTAAAGTTACCGATCAAATTAAATAGTCTTGAAATTAAGTTTGCACTGGAACCTCCTATCAATTTCAGGATTTTTTGGCCCAACAGAGTGTTCAATAAGGCCTATCAAGGAACAGAATGTTCAGTAAGGCCTATCAAGGTCTTTAGAATTTTGCAATTTCTATGGATGGGATCTATAATTAGGCAGACACCCTAAATCAGAAAAGTCAGAAATACCTTTATAGTTAAATTTAAAATAGTCTCTAAATCCCGGGGGTTTTCTTATTATTTTGGAGATTTTATAAGACCAGAAGAGAACATTTAGGGCTGATTGAGGTTCATGGGAAGTTCTAATCAATGACGGTATTTTCCTTATCCATGAAACAGTTTTATCAACCAGTTCTGCTAACAGTATGTTTCCTTCACAACATTTTGCTGTCGTATGCATCCGATGGGGAAAGTTCAACTGTAGTATATCGGAACAATTATAACTATTTGAGTTTATAGACCTCGTTTTCATCATCTGAAGTAATGCATCGCTCTGCATGCGCGGGGTTAGCAATCACCATAGTTGTTGTATCACCAAATGACAAGGTCTTCCGTGCCACGTGAGGCGAGGTACTGGCTGGGGAAGTTGGGGCCGAGGCGTGACACTCCTAAAATTAAAAAATCAATCACACGGGGTTTCAGAGGTTTTCTCGCTTGTCACGAACAGTCCGTGCTGCAGTTTCCTTTTTTCTACCTCGCGGGAGAAGCGCGAGCTGAAAGGGAGTAACAGAAAGGCATGGGCTAGAGAAAACAGAAGTTAAAGGTGAAGAACGGGAAGGAGGCTTTCTTTCGCACTGCGCACCTTAAAACATCAACCGTTGTCAAAAAACGCAAGGTTTATAAGTAAAGAAATGAACCTCGTTTGTGAGCTTCAATAGCAGAAGTTGCTTAAAGAAAGCCTGAAAAAATTCAGGCTTCGACGGGGCTCGAACCCATGCCCCTAAGGTACTAGGTGCGCGCTACTAGCAACCGAGCTAAAAAGTCGAATGTTACGAGCGAGACAAATTTTAGGAGGTTCTTCGGTCTCTAAAACCAATATATGATCTTAATGAAAAATAAAATAAACCTAGCTTACATCTCTAAAGAGTGAACATTTAGGCGATAGAGACGGAAACGAGCAGCGCATATGCTGAACTGGCTTATCCGGTTCATTATAATTTCCATGTGACGTGTCTTCGTGAGAGGGTATGCGGCTTACACAAACCCGTGGGGTATTGACAGGATACGAGACTAACTCCTTGCAAGTGTCATAGTCTCCGTTGTTTCTTGAGCTTGAGGCTCGTGATTTTACACTCCATGTGCTTCCAGTCTTTTCCTGGCAACGAAGATATATATATGTATATGTAGTTTTAAATCTACAGTGATAAAGATAAAGCAACAACTTGAAAATCATCTAGACTGAGCAGTAGAGGAGCATCTAGAAGACGCAAACACAGGATCTTACCGGCTGATTAGCAAATCCTTCGACCAGGATAGCCACTAGTAAGTTGAAGAGGATGTAGTTACCAATGGTCATCAGAAGAATAAAGTACAAAGCTGCCCACTTAGAGGTAGCTCTCATGCCGTCATACATGACTGTGTTCCAGTCCTCTTGCGTTAGAACCTGTTTAGCAGAGGTGCAAAGCAATGGCACGTTATAAGAGTAAAATGGAGACTCTGTGACGCTATTCGTAATATGATGACGATGGCGCAAATGCATTAGAAGGACGCAAAAAGAGGTGTTCTTTTTCCTTTACGGCTATTGTGGACAAATTCTAATGCATTTGAGCAAATGTATTAAGTTGTTTATTAGCCAATAAAAAAACACATATTAGCATGTCAAGCCAAATATAGGACATACAGCAGCAATTATGACTTATTACAGTAGCATACACATTTTTTGCACGGTATGCATAAGATTGCCTTCGTTTGACCAGGAGTATTTTTTTTATGGCGTTTAAAACAGACTCTTGTCAACATACACAAAAATAATTGAAAGCAAAATTGAACAAAAATCTCGAAACGAAGGAGGTGACTGCGAAAAACGTAGCATTCTATCTGTTTTTGGGTCAACAAAGCTTTTGGTCGTGAAATTACTGTTTTTTGGTTGAAAAATGACTTACCTGAAACACAGTCACCAGCGCCCAAAAAAGGTCATCAAAATTTGCGCGAGCTGCGCTTTTTTCCCCATCTTCATCCGGGAACATGTACTTGCCTCCGAAAAGATTCATACCCAGTATACTGGCCGTGAAAATGAAGAGAATTAATAGAGCCAGAAAAGTCATTACGTTGTCCATTGTATGGATCATCACGAGTAACTGACGCCTGAGGGCTGGTAGGAAACGGACCAGCTTGAATATGCGCAGCAGTCGGAAAGATCGCAGAACCGATATACTGCTGTTACCATCACCAAATAGCTCCACTATGCTGAAAAAAGGAACAAATGGATAGATCTGATTGAAGTTTGACGAGAAATTTGTCAATTTTTCAACTATATCATTAAAGACCTGACCGTCTGACAAAATTCCATTTTTTCCAAAATAAGCGTTGTTATTTCCCATTTAAAAAATTAAAATTTATTTCTTCGAATTTTTTTACTGCTCTGTAGTCCTCAGAAAACGACTGCAGTTCGAAGCAACAGTCTGCTAGCATTGTCCTCTTGGACATTCACTTGTTTTGACATCCAGTTTTATGATAAACTACGATATTGTTCAAAGCAGATAGAGACAAAAGTTAAAAAATTTAACAAGTTATACTACTAACCTCATGATAACGATAAACCCGTCAAATATGTTGAAAGGATCTTTGATGTAACCATAGGGACCCATGCCTATCAACTTTAGCACCATTTCAATACCAAATATGGCCGTGAAGATGTAATTCAAAATTTCAAGCACCTCTGTCATCTTTGAAGGCTAAAAAAAAGAACTAAAATGACTTTACTGATTTTATAACACAAAGATGAAAAGTGCTTTTTAGGCGCGTTGATTGGCCAGTGCACGAGTGATTAGCCAATACTATTCACCTTCAAGGAGCCGAAGAGACAAAATCTTTGCCGCCATTTCTCCGTATATTGTCAGATATTAAAAACAATTTAATTACCTGCCCATGGTACTCAATACCCATGCTGAGAGTATTCAAGAAGATAGCCGCCATAATGATATACATAAACCATTTGCTGTCCACGCTTCTTCGACACACTTGACGCAGTCGAGAGCATGCTGTGTCCTTTCCATCCTCTTCCTCATCAACCTCATCGTCAGTAAATTCGCTCTCACTGCCACCATCTTCTTCATAAACACACTCAGATTCATAATCTACTTTGATATCCTCCTCCACATGTTCTACCGCGCATGAGCAAACATTATGTATTACTGACGCTGCAGCTGCACTGGCTGTAGCAGTTGCGGCTGCGCTTGAGAGCGAGGCTGCTGACAAGAAAGTGTGGGTTGCCATGTCAGCCACAGCAGATTTTCCGTTGATAGCTACCGCAGCAGTTGCTGTTGTGATCATTTCACCTCCATGCGTGGACGAAGACGGTTCTTTGCGAACAGAACAGGACGATCCAGTTATAATCGAAATGGTTGGTATCGTTCCTTTCCCGTTGTCATTTTCTCGTCCCGATGTCCCGTTACCAGGAACTTGTCCTGGCACCGTTAAAGTATTAGCAGATGGTTGAAAGTGTTTCGATTGAATCGGCTGAATATCCACTGTAGACGTGTTTGGTGTGACGTCGGCACTTCCAGGATGAACCGGAAACTGCGGCGCCACTTTACTACATGGACAGTCGGGATCAGTGCAGTGCACGTGATGATGATAATGGTGATGATGGTGGTGATGATGGTGATGATGATAGACAAGTTTTTTCTTTCTTCGTCTCCGTCTCCTGTGTTTTGAAGCTTTTTTCCTTTTACTTCCACTATCGCAATATTTCCAATTAAATCGCCTATAAAGTCTTCGTTTAAATCTTCTGATTAAATGCTCGACATATCTAAGTATTTCCACCCAACAGCCATCTTTTCCGTATCGGCTGCTAGCTATGGTACTAGTGCTAGTCCCCTCTCGCCGCCGACTCTCGCGTAATAGTTCATTTTCGCGTTGTTTAGTTTCTTGAAATTGCGTTGTTATGACGACTAGACATAAGTTAGTCATAAAATATGAAGCAATCTGAAAAATAAAAGAAAGCATCGCTGGCACGTTTTTCGAAGATACAGGAGTAAAGAAGTAAGTTTCTAAAGAAACTATGGTGCTGCGTCGGTGGGAGAGTATATTAGGGTAATTTAATATTATCAGCTGAGATGATAATGTAAATTGGCCGCCGTAAAAAGTTTAAAAGTTGACGCTGCGAGCGTTAGCCCTTCGTCAGAGCGATATATAGACGAGGGGCTAACACGCTCGAAACGTTAGCTTTTGAACACTTTACTGTGGCCAATTTTCGTTATCAACTCAGTTGTAATTACTTAATTTCCAAGATGTAGCTGGCAATTTATTTATCAATCAATCGTCTTCTTCGGAGAAGCGTTTTTCGTAAGTTGCTAACGTAAATGAAACGGGAAATAGTGAGTGGATGGAGAATTCCTCTCGTAACTTCCACTTAGCAGAATAATTATATCAAGAACTTACCACGATAAGAATTACAAAGTAAATCCAATTCCAAAATCCATGGGCGTCTTGCACATAATACATGATATCTGTCCAACCTTCCAGTGTAATTACCTGCAGTAAAACGGCAAGTTTGGAGAGGCTCTTCCTAACAATGATTTAATTACAATTACGCTACATTTTTTATTTCGAAATGCCCTTGGAGGACTGTAAATAATGTTTGAAGAAAATGTATGTAACAAAATCCCGTTTTTTTTGACATTCGAGACTTGTTAGGCAAAGTAGAAAAAATTGACAAGGACGAGTCAGGAGAGAGACACGCCGGTTTTTGAGCAAGACATGGAACAAAGAGGACATGTTATGGCAAACCTTGTGGGGCGAAAAATACTCAAAAGAAGACTGTTGCTAATTAAGAAAGTTTTGCAGACCTGTGGATAGATTTACCCGGGTAATGATGTTTTTTTCGTAAATTTGCAAGAAATCTTACTAGTTTATATGAAACTTACTTCGTCATTGAATTTTGGCGAAGATTTTATGAGTTGATGACTAAACTAAAGATTATTTTCAAGTATAAAGGAACTAGACGCGCTACAAACCTGAAATATGGCCACCCAGGCAATAAAAATATTATCAAACCCAATGGCTCCCCATGAAGGGTTATCACCCTCCTTCCGGCAGACTGTGTAATATTGATTCCAGTTTATGCAGTTATTTGAATTATTTGATCTTCTCGATTGATTGATATATCCTTCATAGGTAAGTGTACATTCTCTGTTTTCATTCTTCAAGGCTGGGATAAACTCACTGATACATGTCTGCATTCCTGGTACCCCATTCACGGCACATACAAAATCAGGGTTGTCGAACGAAGGTATGTAGAAATCTGTTAAATTGTAACTGAAGAGGAAAAAAATATGTTTTGTCGTAATTACTATCTAAACATTTTAATGTCATAGTTGTGCTATATTTCATTTTGCCTTCACAAATCTTTTTCATACAGCACACAGCATATTGTTTCCGGAAACAAACATGCCAACAGTAGCATTTTCCGATACCTCTTCGAACAATACTTGTAAACATGTGTATGTGAAGGTGTAAGCTATGACATGATGCGAGAATTGGGGACATAAGATTAAGTCCAGGGTGGTATAGAAACGCCCCTATAAACTTTTCTTTCTCTAAGGGAGCACCTGAAAGGAGGTACCGTTGCAGAATGGACTTATTGCCCTGTTTTGCGTCATTTGCCTCAGGCTGGATAAATCACGCTACCATGATGGCCTACCTTAATCGATATGTGTGAAGAGCTTTTATAGCCAAATGACTTTTCTTGCAAATGCTGCACAACTTGTACAATGTGAGGTGAACTATTAAAAACACAAACCTATCTTCTGTGACGCCTTGTGGCAAATCAAGGAAGCATCTCCCTCTTAAGGCGCCTCTCCATAACTGAACAGCAACGATACCAAATATGGCAAATATAAAGAAACAAATGGCCAGGACATTCCATAGCATTGGTAAGGTGTCTAATAATAACGTCACAAGAATTCGGATACCTGTAAATGATCACAGAAAAAATGGTTGAAAATAGCAATGTTACTTACAAAACCAAAACATACAAAAATTAGTTGTTTTTTTGTGTCATTTTGATTCAATTCATGAAAGACGTCTCGCTTATCTAAATAACTTGGAAAAAAATAAGAACGGCTGTCCCAAAAATCTTACACAACTCATATCAAAATTTACTTACTTGGTACTCTGTTGATGGCGCGGAGGGGTCTGAGAACACGAATGGCACGAACAGCACTCAGGTATTCTCCTTTGTTGTACAGCAATTCGAACGTTCTTACAGAGAGAGAAAATTAATGGCGTGAGTTTACAGAAACTTTTTTTTGTGGTTAAAGCGAGTCGTACGATTTGCCATGTTTTGTCTGCGTGCTAGGAAAGGTTAAATGTTACGAGCTAACTGCTGGAGTTTATTCCGGTTTTCGTAACGTGAGTTGATTGGAGGTACTACCCCTCCCATCTCTGGATGGAATGCTAATTTCCCGGAAAGTTTTGTGGAATCCATTTATACCCCTGGATGAACAGAGACACATTTAGAGAAATGTGTGATGATCAATAACCCGCCATAATAACCCATAATTTAAACAATAGAGAAGCAGTTTCTGGCACCCTAACCAGACCACTTTGTTTCTTCAGCTTGTATTTATTTTAGTATCGTTTTCAAAATCTTTGAAATCCCTTTCTGGAATGAAAATTAGAACGGCTTTACGAGCCAATTAACTTATTGGAACTTTCGAGAAACGGGCCCCCAGACGGGAACCGAGCAATCTATATGCCGCGCGTGACTCGATCACTGGGACACTCATGCGCAGTAAAAATGCACATTTTAATATTAGGATATTAAAAGCGTCAAACTCAACTTCTTACCCTGCAGCTACAATAAAGCAATCTAGGCGATTCCATGCATCGCCGAAATACGCCAGTTTCCCAAACAGTCCCATGGCCATCCACTTGCATAACATTTCCACCAAGAAGAATGTGTAAATAACTTTTTCCATGGCATCCAGTGTCTGACATCTTTGTGTTTGACATTCCGGATCAAAAGGATCGTACAATCCAAGTGTGACGCAGTTAACAAGAATCACTAAGATACTCAAACGCTCAAAATAATTGAAGAATGTTAAGGGAAAATAATAATTAAAAAAGAACTTTTACAAAGCTACCAAACGTTTTATGCTTGGACGTTACGTGAAGTTATTGTTAGTTTTTGTCAAGAAGAAGAACTCTAATGTAAATATCTAATATTTAAGATCACCCTGTTTTTAGAACATTTTTTCTTTTTATCACCGAAATGATAGTCGCTCATGAATATTAATGCTAACAGCTATGTTTGTTTTTAATGTAAGCAGGTTTTAATATCCTGCTGTCAGTTTTCAACATTTTAAACAAACAAAATGTACTGAACAATCTATCGCAATTAAGAACAACTGAAATTCTTCCCAATGAAATTTTAATGCAGTCCTGCCTTGGGAAAAAGTAATGAAGCGTTTCCGTTCATTCTTGGTTTTGAAACATCGAGAAAAATAAAAAACACCGTTAGCAGTGTAAAGAAAGACAACCTAGATTCAGAGCTTGATTCACACTTTGAAGAAAAATGTACCCTAGAGCTACAAATACAGAAGATGGTAATTAAAAGCTTTTTTGACAATTTACCCTTCATGCGGCAGTACCAAAAACTCATTGACTCAAATTGCTGTTATTTCAAGTCAAACTGATGTCTTTCTGTGTAAAGAGGAACTAATTAAAAGAAAATCTTGTTGATCGAACATGTCAATATTGAACACAAACAAAAGTTTACGAAGCCATATTGCAATTTTCATGTACAGCTGACTTTAGTTTCTAGAAGACTCGATGAGTTACGTAATACTTTCGAAACTCTCAGTTTCTTAAGTCTACACACAAAGCAATGTCTTGGGGTAATTACGGAAAATAAGCAAATTTAAGTAATTGAGTAGTTGTCTTCGATGTGAGCTTTGTCCTCCATCGAATTTTCCGGAAAATAAATTTTTGTCATCATGACCATCTTGCAGATTTTGAACGTCGCAAAGTTTAATGGATTGCATTTTAGATAGAATTATATATCAACGTTTGAAAAAACGTCTAGCCATCGCCGGATAAACATCCCTATGTCAGAGGGTACAAACCTTGAGGGTCCTATTGACCAAAGGATACTTATCATACAATTAGTTGCAGTACATCAATGTGGCAGCTATAGTTTGTTAGTACGAGAACTAACCCTGATTTAGTAAAAAGGAAGTTTTCAAAGAATATGGTCATCTGGGGCACCCGCGATGAGAAGCGAAGGATTATACGTAGTTCCAAGAACCTCAGTGACCAAAAGCTTAGTTCATTTCATCAACAACAAAGTGTTTCTATTTCTGTCGCCTTCCACAAACCAATTTTTAAGAATAATAATGGTTCTTTCGGGAAAGCCGTTAAATGTTTCTTTATCTCAATAAAAAAAAGCTTTCCTCTGAGCTTTGGCATTTGAACAATGTCGCCTCAAAATCAGCGCAAAAAGAAACTTCTACAATGGTTCCCATGGAAACGTGTGAAAAATCGCACTTATGAACTTTTCTTCCAGTTTTCTTAACAATACATTTTACAAAGAGAACATTTCCTCTTGATTCTTCATAGTATCGGAGTTTTGAGAGTTCATAGAAAATATAAAATTCTCGATGCAAAATGGTCTGAAAATTTTTTTTTTACTAAAATTAATTCATGGTCAACGTATCACAGGTGAAACATGATGCATTAAACATCCCTTTTAGGATTATTCAATTGAAGTTTTCAAATTTTATTCAAATTTCTAAAAGAAAGTTAACATGCACAAACCATTTCTCTGAATAATAATATATCTTCACCGGAAATTAAGAACGATCCGAGTATTGCAATCGAAAAAGGAAAAAAAATTGTGTCTTGTTAAAGTAACATTTTTCAGCTTCTGGTAACACTGATAGAAAAGAACGAGTGATTTGAAATGTGTACACAGTACACATTGTGCAACATTCGAAAGATCAGTAGGCCACGTTAAACAGTATTAGGTATGAAAATAAAATATACAATTGTTTTGAAAACATATCAAAGAGATATTTCAAAGATCATGCACATTTTTCTTCTACAAAAATTGTCTGCGCACAAAAAGGGCAAATAATGCAGTTTTTCCCGGAACGTCAGTATTAATGTAATTTTCACAGTTTTATCATTTTTTGGGATATTTCAGAATGAAGAGGGACCTGATTGCGACTCCGTCTCAAAACCGCAGTTGAGTGGATAAAGTGAATTAATTACTGATCCGTGGATAAGATTAGTGAAAAAATACTTTCACCGCTTTTAGGAGCATTAAAATTTCAATAGATGATATCGAAAAGCATTTATATAGTTATATACCATTTAGAAACTGCTTGGCCGAGAAAGTGACTTTAGGTGCGAGCCTGACAAGGAAAATTCGCAAAATCATCATGAATAATGTTGTCAGATGCTTTATGGCAAAATCAAGAAAAACTCTTGTAAAGATAAATGCTTAAACCGATGACTGCGTTCTGTAGAAAGTGGGAAGTTGATCAGTTTTTCAGAGCGAGAACTTCGATGTAGACATAGCTAAAAATGAAAAATTTAAATTTTAAATTCGTGTCATGCAAAATTTAAATTTATGACTCAAAACGTTTCGTGAACAACAACGTATATCAATGATAAAAAATAACCAGATAAGGGAACCCGATCAAAGATGTTTCCCCTGTAAGGATAAAAAGAAAAAAAACATCAAATAAAGGTCGTACCACATAGCCTCCGAAAGATACTCGTCAATCCAAGAGTTATGACCGGCTAGAAATCTCATGAAAAGCGAATCCTATAAATATCAAGATCATTACTTTAAAAGCTTAAAAGGATATGGCCAGGTAACGAGGCGAATGAACCATCGCCTTGGACGTCTTTCGCGGTGAAAGAAAAAGAAGGCGGTTGGCATAAATTCTTGGAACACATCGTATCTTTCATCGACGTTTTCGATCTCAGTTTCATATCGAGGCTCACTCTCTCTAGTCAGTTTGCACTCCTCTACCAAGCTTGGATTGCTCCGTATTTTTTCGGCTTCATCCTCGCGAGAACGCTCGGTGTTTTGTTTTTCTTCGCGTTGCATACCTTATCTAACTTGTTTCCCTCAGCTGCGGATAATCCTTACAGTTGAGAAGATGTTAACTGTCAAAGGCAGGCAATTAACAACCTTGAAGACGAAGGGCTTCGGCCACGAAGTCGGTTGCATATATTTGGATTTCCAGTTGAATATTTCCTGTCAATTTGGCTAGCTACCCACGGAAAGCTTTGATATCTAGCCATGCCCACTCAAGGTACATGAAATAAGACATTTAACTAGATGAAGGGTCAGTAGATGAAAGCGATATGTTTACCATCTCGTACTTACAAACGAGGGAAGGTCGCTTGATTTCACAGCCGTAATATTCCTATTTCTTCGTTTCGAAAGTAGCAGTCTAGCAGATAGCGTTAATTCCTTGAAATTTCAACTCTAGATTCGAATTGTCTTCTCTCTGCCCGTATTTATTTCATTCGGCAGCCACAGGCAACAATTTCTGGCCAAATTTACCGGTGACACAAGCAGCAAATTTCAGACAAAACACAACTTACAACCAAGTGTCGTTGGTTAAAATTAGTTATGCTTGCTTCGATTGGTCCCTAAAAACAAACGAAAAAATAAAATTTATATTAGCATGAGACTCGGCGCTACGCCTTTCATTAGGTACATAAAGAAATATGCCTGAATTTACCTGAATTGCCGTCTAAAGATGGTATTAAAGACCGTCATAGCTGGCGGGCAAAAAGAACCGAATTGTGGTTACCGAAGAAAACATATTTGCTTACCGTATTCAAAAGCGACAGCAAAGCGCCTTAATTTGACTGCGGTTAATACGAATGGTGCAACTTTTGATGTCTTAGATCAGTTAAATTTATTTACAACATACCCGGCGAGAAAGATCAAAATGCAAATTACAGGCGCTTTAAAGTAAACCTTAGTTTGGTTTATTTTACCCACCTAACACGTGTAATGCGAAATTATAGATCCAGACCTCACTCAGTACTTAGAGGCCGAACATTGGTCAACTGTGGTGTCGATAGACGATAGAAAATAAAAGAAAATTTCAAATCGTAAATCACGGCAGTTCAAGCACAGCAGTAATGGGGAAAAAATAAAAAAAACAGGAAAGAATATTCTGTAAGACTAAAAAAGAATATGTACGTAAGTCTGTATTATAATTCAATTGCTTTGTGCTTGTCAAGCACCTGCTACTCACGTGACGGAATCAAGTTTGTGATTGGTCGGGTACATTATTCCTTAATGATATTGATACGAATCAGTTGTAATTTATGTAGCTCCGTGAGTCGACCGTCAAAAAGGAAACAGCTTCAATCTCTATTTGTAACACGCTGCGCTGTTCTCTGAGCCTTTCTGCAGAGATAAGGTCAAAAAAGCTATCAAGTAGCGCTCGCAGCGGGCTCCTCAATGCGAACTTTCTCTAAAGCAGAAAATGATGGCAAGCAGGCGCAATTTGACCAGTACTAAGCAGATGATATGGACTGTAAAACGATGCAAAACGAAGTCACCGTGAAACTTTAACAGCAGGACACAAATCAGTCCTCCGTTGAATTTCGAACAAATGTTATTATTGTAATTCGGACGACAGCAACATCAAAACACTTTTTTTTTCCCTCAAATATGCAAAGAAATAGTGACGCCAGTTAAGAAAGGTGACCGTAACTATCAAGCAATTTTCATCAGAAATTTCAGCTCAGCTCAGTTATAACAAAAATAAAAGTTAAAGTAAACACTATCTTAAAAACGACAGGACATAAAAACTTGGAAAAGTTACCCATTCCCGAAATATTTTCAAAAAATGTCTCTACCCTGTTCAGTTGTATTTTTATGACTTTTTATTTTTCATTGCTAAGAGGTACTCCGAAAAATAATTGTCGTTCATGAAATTTAATTGATGAAAGTACGAAGACATACTAAATACATATGTCTATTCATTATTTGTTTCATTCGTTTTATGATATTTCTGTCGATTTTTATGCAAAGTTGAAAATTGATCTGGCGTTATGTAACTTCTCTGAAACAACATATTTGCCTTTCATTAATAAAAGATCTCACTTTGTGAAGCCTGTTAATTTTTAGGTTCTAACAAGAACGTCCTACGTCCAGCTAAATAATGGATTATCGAGGAGAATGATCTTTTTCTTTAACAAAAATAATAAACAAACCCAATTAACCGATTCAGCATTATCAGAGTTTTTCTTCTCTTTTTTCCAATTTTTCTGTCTTGTTGATGATCTGTGTTAACACCCCGTTGAAAATATAGCAAATTTTAGTTTTTTGATACTATTGTCATCTGTAATGAAATGAAAATTTGGCCCCCCACGTAAATTCGAGATACACAAAATTGAAATATGCCCAGGCGGTCTGCAAACATGAGTAGAGTAGCTGAAATTTTTAGGTACGATTAATTACAATATGACGCGCCACCAACTCCACATGAACTTCAACATTGTCGGTCAAAAGTGAGTGCTAAATAAAGTAAAAAGTCTCTTTTTACAAAAAAAAAAACAAAATAAAACAAAAAAACGCGTATTCCGTAGTGGGAGAAATATTTCTTAGAAAAGTATTTGTGATCCAGACTTCATTGTCTACCTTGGGAAAAAGAAAGTAACAGATTTTGTAGTTTTCTGATAGTGCAAGTGTGAACTTACGCCAGCATTAATACATCAGTAAAGAACCGCTAATTATAAAATGCAATGTGATTGGCTGATTAGCCTGTCCGACCAAAAAGTAGAGCCTCGAGAAAAGACTTAAAGACTCGTGGTGAGAGAGAGAATTAACGAGCAAAACTACGGCTGTGAAATGTGTGCTGTGTCATAATTTGCTATGCCCTTATTTCTTAGTTGTACCCGCTGCAGAAAAAAAAAATAGTTGAGTTATCATCAAGTTAACTGCTTCTATGACTAAGACAACCACGACCCCAGATTAATCTTTTTATATTTCCATTCAGTGCCGAAAATACTCTCATTTGTAAATTTAGTTCGGATGAAAGCTGGCGTCAGTTATTGCAAATAAAGTTTGACACTTTATTCCTCCAACAGACCAGGTTGAAAATTATTAAAGCTTTTTTTAAAAGCCTCTGCTGAATAAGTATCTCCGGAGTATGGATGCTTTCAGTAAACAAGGATATTACTGGAAGAGCTGTACGACAACGGACTATTGAACTTTTTCTTTTAGAAAACCGAGATCGAAATGCCCAAACCACAGTTGATGAATGCCAAAGGTGCACATAGCTTTGTAGTTCGTCTCACTGTGACATCGCCAGAAGAACATTGGTAGAGTGCAGTCGATACTATGATCACATCGAAAATTATTACGTAATGGGACATCTAATAACACTTTTCTATCGTTGTTATTTCAGAACAACTTTGACAATAGTAAGGCTCCCTTATGAGACCTAAAAGCGCTCTCGCACCCCGTCGGTTTCTCATAATCTAGTAAACCGCGCATGTCAGGGAACAAAATGATGAGAAAAACGACAGAGCCAGACGATATAAATATACAGTCGATATTGGACTGACCCTCTGCCGAGTTACAAAAATCATCACTAAAAGAAAGTTTCAAAGCCGCAAAGATTAGGGTTTTTTCAGTGCCATACATTTAATTGGATCAGTCGTCGTCTGAATAAACGGCTCTTCACAAGTCTGAAGGTGACCTGCGATAAATTAACTTTCTAAAAAAATTGGATAATACGTCAAGTTTTGTAGACGTGTGAATTGTTATATACTCTATTCAGTCTTGATATTAATTTGTATTGGAAGTCCTTGCTCAAACTGAGTTTCTTGCACTTTATTTCAAAAGATGTAGGAAATAACATTTTGGAAGTAATATACAAATGGGCGCGACTTTGTTGGAATTATTCAAGAAAGTATTGACTAGGAAAGATTTCAATTCCCCAAAGACTTGTAATCTAAAAGCCGCCTACAAATTAAATGGAACTACTCTTGAACCAGGTGTCGATTTACGGTTTCACATATTGTTTTGGTCAGGTATCTTCGAAAGTAATCATTACCTAGATCGGCTCGGAAAATTACATCAGGATTGCTCTATACGGTACTCGAAGAAGCTTCCAAGAAGATTACGAAAAAAATAATTCTCATCCAAAAATCATACCAGACTTTTTAACAGCAACTTGAATAATACGCTGCAAAAAAATTGACCATCTTCTGGGATTTACCGCATAATTTACCAGACATAACTGAGAGAAATGAATCATGAATAACGAACTTCAATTTGTGCCAAGTTCAAGAGAATAACAACGCTAAAGATGAAAAAAAATAACTCTGTTTAGCTAAAGATATTAAAATGAGGATCAAATAAGTATGTCAGTTGTCAACAAAAGACTTCCGAAGATTGATGTTCAAGACTGAACAATTTTCTAAGCGACATTTCAGTCTGTAATGAAGGGGTTTTTTTTAGACAAAATAACCCCGCTGTCTTTATTTCTATGATTTTGTGAAACTAAAACTGGCAAATCGCGGCAGTAACTGAACCTTGGAAACCGAAGTATTTCCACATGGTTAGATCACCTTCTTTAGGCCGGGAACAACCTGATTTGTACAGTTCAGATGAAATTCAGTATATGACTTCAAGCTGTTGCTGGGTAACCTTCGCTTCTTTCCAGTCAGTTTTATTAGGCACAAAACATATCGGTCTAATATCTATGATGTTTCTTGACTGTTGAGTTTGTTTTATGCGAAACACATGCTTTTAGTATAATTTTCGTTCATATGTTTAACTCTTCCTCGAACGGCGAGGTACACTTTGTTTGTGAATGTCCACGGTCTTCAAGCAGGCACAAATATATAAGTTCGTCAGACAAGCTTAATTCAGTCATCGAAATCTCTTACATTCTCAAAGTAACCGGGTAACCGCCACATGAAATAACAAAACAAAACATCACAATAAATACAAGCATACCTTTTTTTCAATAACCCTGCGATCAGCACGTAATCATATCGAGCACTCAAGAGGAAAGATCAGGTGGTAACATGAAAGAACTCCAACTTCCACAGATTTTAAGAATCGTTTTTAACACACTTCACATGCCACGACGATCTGGTTTTATTTCTGTAACTGGTAATACCTTGCCTCATTTGCAATTTCAATTAACTAAATTGACATGAAGTAATCTCGAGCTGTTTTGACTGGGAGCAATTTTACAGCATCTAAGTCCCTGAGACATAATGAAACCATTGTAGACGCGTCAAGAGGCCAACACGGAGCAATTCCCAGATGCTTTTGTTTAGCTTAGATGACGTACGCAAATCATGCAAATGAGCAGCTAATAGGGTACTTTGGCTGTTAAGCTGAAGAAAGAAAAGAGCATTGGAGACTTGATAATAGACACCGCGCATTGTTTATTCCTGCGAATAATTATTGTTTTCTAAATTGTTAGTACCAGTTAGAATAGGAACCTGGATTTTTATTGATTCAAAACAGACCTTTGATCTAAATAGCTTGGCCTAAGCACCATGGCTGTGGTTTTAAATCTCTACAATTGTAATGCCCATCAACTTTCCGAATTACAAAACAAGAGATTTTTCTGGTGACCTCAGTTGGTGCAAAAGCTCTCTATCTTTCACGACAAAAAGCTCTGTTAGTTAATACATTTTGTTTGAGTCAGTAACTTTTTTCTGTACACGACGACCTCTATATGATTTGACAAGCATCGTACACATATGCCTCTATGGAGATATATAGAAATAAGGCATGTTCGTTCATATCATTAGCAAACAAAATCCTTTTTATGATGATCATGAAAAAGGCAATTTCATTCAGCAGTAAATGCTTAAATCCAAGTTAAAATGTCCGCTTTGGTTATGTGTACAAAACATCAGGTTATTTTAGATCACAGTAAGCTTGCTTAAGACGGATAATAAAATAAAATCCCTCTTTTGATTATAAACGATTATTTTTGTAAACACTATTGTATCAAGGAGCTAAGCGGTACCTCAGAACAAAGATCATTCTTTAGATAAATCGGTCGAAAACAAAGTTAAAATGGCTATTCGGGCGCGAAGTAAAAATTTGGTTTTTCTGTGGGTGCACGTTGAGGACTCCTTGTGGTTTTGAGATGAATGAAACGGGTAAAGCTTAAGCGATTGACAAAGATCCTTTCATCACCCAGCATCTGACCTGCAAACAAACAACTCACATGATTTTACACGTTTTCTAATTAAAGTGCTCGAAAAATGCCGGAAAAACTCTGCATACATCATATGAACCTTCTTTTAAAATCGTCAGGTGTTTTTCTCGAGTTCAAGAAAAACTATAACGCAAATCACACATGCAGTACAAAATATCTTTCTCGTATATAATTAGCTTGACTAATCAGCATTAAGTATGCCGGTCTGCTTTTCAATCAATATTAAAGCAAAACCAGTCAAATTAATCTGCGTTTGGTGTCAGATCAATAAATACATGTACTCTTAACACGCCGCCATCTTATCATAACAAATAAATTATCTTCTAGGCAGCTTAGCATGTACATATGTACGTAATTCAACAAAAAGGGCTCTTAAAGAGAGAGCGATCAGTGCTTTCATAATCGTAACAATGACAGAGGTCGGCTTACGAAGGCTAAGTTGTGTATCCAAATAATCAATTCGCTGTCAATACCATGAACTGTCTGATCAAATTAGTCAGTGCAAGCACGTTTGTCATTCTAATAGAACTTTAATTAAAAAGTAGCGGAAACTCTTAAACATAGGCGTAACTCATGAGTCGGTCAATTCCGATATCCATTGCGCCTTAACCCTGATGTAAACAATAATACACAACCGTGCAACGCTTATATCAGCATTTTAATCGTAGATAGCCATAAAAGCATAATTATTTTCGCAATTTAAAAATCAAAGGGGTGAGCAAAATCAGTCTTCGGTGCTTACAGAAACACGAAAAGGCCCCATTCAATGATAACAGGTTGATATCGAATACGTTGAAATCAACTTCAGATTAATGATACTTCCCCCCTCCCTCCCCTCCCTTCCCGCCCCTATCCTCCTTTTACAAAAAAATAGTGAAAAGTCAGAAGAAACTGCCAAGAAAAATTATTAGTGCGCACGCAAAAAAAAATCAAAATGCCCTAACAACATTCATTTTCATTCCTTTATCAATATTATTGTTCTCATTCCATTATCAATATTATCATCATTATAATTATTATAGTCAATACTAATATCATCGCGAATGTTCATTTCAGATCAGAGAAATTGAAGAGAAATGATATTTCAACTTTTTTTTTTCCTGACATTTTTTTCCTTATCGTTATTTCATTCTATACTTAACTCTGAGCATTTTCGCACAAACCCTTGGCAAGCGAAAAATTCAATAACATAATACAACTGTGCTGCTTCATAGTGTTTTAAACGTGAAACACACTTCACACTGTAAGCTACAAAGCATATAACCCCGTGGAACTTAAGAAATTCTTAGGTAAAACCTCGAAAAAATGCTCAAGAGAATCAGCAAAGGAGAGAGAGAGAGTTACGTCACCCCCGTTTGTAAACAGCCAGAAAGAAATGGAGTTTTTTTTCCAAATTGTTTAGTTTTTCTTATTTTTGTTTTATGTTTTTTTCCTTTGGTTTGTTTAGTACAATTAATTTTCTAAAATGCAGTGGTTATTTCATTTTAAAATTTGTTGATATACTGTAATGTAGTGTATTGCAATATGTTGTTACGTAACGGTACACATTGTAACGTATGATAGTGTAACGCTGAAAATAGAAGAAAAATTAATTCTGTGAGCAATGTTAGTATTGTGACTACTATTCTAACGTTGACAATCAGAGTTAGTAATGTAACAATATAATCATTGTAAAAAAAATTTAAGAATTTAAACGAAATTAAGTATTTGCACAACAAATGCAATGTAAATTTGTCATGAGTTGACAATGAACAAAGGTAACTGTAAGGAAGCTAGATAAAAACTTAGTAAGCCCTCCTTTTGATACTGTTGTTTTTAGGGAGACATAAACACCAGTTTCTATAACAAATATTATTTTTGTTTTTGGTAAAGATCAAATGAAAAAACTAGCTGAAATTATTTACGCTAAGTAAATGAACTTGCACATATAGCTTACCAGAAACTGAAGCTGATGAATGAAGGGCATCGTGTACCAGAAAAAAATTTCATCAGAAGCAAATTCAGTTCCAGACATAAGATTACTGCGTTTTCTTACAGCCTCCAACTTTTCTGGATTATATATAATCCCGGGTGATGATCTAATTGTTTGCCTGTTAAAACTTAATGTGTTTTGTCTGATGATTGCTGCGAAAGTAATTAAAATTTAACAATTCCTTCGTACTCCTGCCAATTTATCATTGTCTTTTAATTTTCAAAACTTAAAACTGCTTTGTAGAGGAACGAAAATCGAAACTTTCTTCACATTAACAGGCACATGAGTTGTACTGAAGATAAGGGTTTTTTAATCAGTGTCTAATCAATCCAGCACCATTTCGAGGGACGAAGGCGGGAATACAACAGTTCCTAATCACAAAATATATTCTTATATCCAACGTTGTATTATTTTATTCAGTATATGATTAAAACTAATGTATCAGCAGTGATTAGATGATTATTTCATCTCTGTTCAATTTTTTTATTATATTTCTTTTGTTTTTGATATTACGAATACATTTTATTCAATCTTCATTTTTCCCTTCTTTTTCACCTTGAATCAGGGCACGGTGCTAAAATGTTAAAACACCGCTTTTTGCAAACGGTTCGGTCTACAAAAATTAATACCAAAAACTATTAAATAAAAGTTTCGTTATTCCTCGAACGTCGCTGGCACCGAAAAAAGTTCAATATGAATAGCCTCCTTGCTTTTTTTATAGAGCACAAGCCCTTATGGTACACGACAAGAAGTCCACTATAAATCGTAGAACAGTAAGAGGTAAACAAACAAACTGACCGCGATCAAAAATACTATGGTTAAAGATTGATAGCTTTCTGAATTATCTATAAGCTTTCTTGATGACAATGGCACAGCGAAATTTCCAATCTTTGTTTACGATTCTGTTACACAACTGCATCATCAAGGAACACAATTTAGATTCATTCTGAAAGTGATATATATCTTTCAACGTCTGGAAATTTCAATAAATAATTTACTTGTTAAATGACGGTTATTTGATCTAACCGAACCGGTAACCTGTCTGTCCTCGTTAGCTCACAGCACAAAATTTTCCGCTTCTTCATGAGGGACGTTCACTGAGAGGAAATCTCAGCCAAGTAACGATTCAGAAAGGAGCTTTAGCTAAATCCTCGAGACGAACACGGAGAAATCTTTTAAATTTAACCGTGGATACATAGATGGAAAAATAGCTGAATGAAAGCATGAGAGAAAAGAGTGAAATAGATTTTAAAAAAAGTACAAACCTAAAATTGAACAAAATGAATCAGTACATATATATAGATAAATAAATAAATATATAAGAATCGAAATGAGGCGATATCTCAGAAACCTTTCCACTGAGTGCGGTAAAACAGGCTGGAGTGGTGAGACACTTGAAAACCGCAGCATAAATAAAATGGTTTAGCCTTATGGTTAGTTCGACTGAAATACAAGTAGTTCCCGTTTTACTTTAAATTAAATAAACTCAAAGCAAATCTGTATAACTTAAAGGCGATAATTAGCTAGGAAGTAAAACGTAATTTCTGAAAACCGGTGTTACGAGGCATAATTAGGACGGATCTTGAATGAATTGATTATTGAACAGCTCAACCAAGCCCTTGCTTCCTACACACCTTAAGCTTGCGTTAACCGCTCCCCAATGGAACCTGTAGTACATTAACGACTTTCCCCGGGACCTCGTGGTTACAAAAGCATTCATTTAGAAAAAATACCTTTTTTTCGTTCGATCCCTCTTGGCATCTATGATAAAAGGCTAGCTTCGATCTTAATCTATAGATTCATGGCCTTTTAAATCCCAACTCTGACTTCACGCTTCAAAACAATCCGATACCGTTGACACCCATCTGAATTCGTTAACGGACTTTGGACAAAAATTTTGGATTAAATGACAGTGGGAATCCATTAAACATTATGATTACCAGGCGACACTGGAAACCAGATTGACATATTATCTCTTGAGTAAACTATAATTTTTCCAAATTCCCCGAATCAATTTGTTTAGGAAACGAGATTTCACAGTATTTCACGTGGCCAATCAGGATAACGGCTTCTTAGCTTAAAAGGCATAACCTTTTACAAATTTTTTAATCTGAAAACTTTGCATCATGCTGCTACCTAGACCTGTTTCGAAGCATTCCTGCCTCTGCGGTAAGTCACAATTACTCCCAAGTTCATCACCTATCTAAAACACGGGTAATGATGACAACTGAATAAAGGGGGTAAGTTTCTAAAGAAACTGTGGTGCTGCGTCGCTCTGACGAAGGGCTACCGCTCGAAACGTCAGCTTTTTTACTCTTTACGGTGGCCAATTTACGTTTTCAACTCAGTTGTTAACACTAAATTACCTGCAATGATGACAACACTCTTTGGTATGAAAGGGTTAAACAAGCAGGTTTATTTCCGATTCTGCGAGTAATGACGGCTGGGTTAAGCAAAATCGTCGTAATTTTGAAGAAACAGGGAGCTTGGAATAACGCAATACAAACACAACCTGCTGATTTGTTTAACTTCGCTGATGTATGCTTTCTTACTTCAACAGCGAAAAGGTAGTCTTTTTAGATGAGAAAAAAGAATTAAGGCACAGTTTAGAGCAAGGTCAACCAGGTAAAAGCGTTTGTTGTTAGTTCAAGACCCACACAATGCCTTCACTGATAATAATCTAAAAAGGTACCTTGATATTCCGACAGAGGACGAACATGCAAATACCTCGCGATGCAAATAAACCGTTTTTTGCACTCAGCACAGTTGTATTTTAAAGAACAATAGCTGTTTTGATAAGTAAAAACTTTGTACCTTACATCAACTCGTACCTTTCGTGGTTTGCTCGTGGTGACAGATGATTTACATCGGCTGGAACAGCACTCTCCTGATTATCAACCTTTCAGATGTTTTTTGAGGATTTAAAACATATTATGTAAATATCATGTGTCTCAGCAGCGGGTATGTTATTAATTTTTAAAGGCCTTAAAAATTTAAATAGCTTCAGCACAGGATAGCATTTAGGATTTTCTAAATTTAGATAAGTCAACGAAACAAAAAGGAGGGAAAGAGAAAAAAAAATTACAGAATTGTAGAATTTTGTTGTTTTCGAGTAAACGTTGGGAAAAGGAGGTTTTCTCTTTCTTCCTCTTCTTTGTATATTTTAATAAAGATATAAACATATGTTGTACCCTTTGAAATATATTAAAGAGGTTTGATTCGAATATTAATTCAAAGCTGACAATACTCATAGCTCCTGATAGATTACCAGCGAGTATTAAAATGGAACCCACTTAGAAAGCTTCAGTAAAACCTTTTTAAAGTTTATCGTAAATAGATAGAAATAAGAGAGATGGTAAGTATAGAGCTCGGTAAAGAAATAGAGAAAATTGTTTTTTCGTCTTTTCACGAGCGTGGGACAAAGAAAAAATTCTGAGTCCCCATGAGGAATCGAATCTCAGACCTTCGGATTCCGCGCTCCGATGCTCTACCACTGAGCCACAGAGACTCCACGGTGAGCGAGGTCTATTACGGAGTTTACATAAAATGCGTCCCGCATACTGCTAGGATCAGCAATGTCGATAGCGCATTGTTTGCAGATAGAAATAAGAGAGAAGAGGTCAGTTTTTGATCGACATTGCTGATCCTCGCAGTATACAGGACGCGTGTGATCTGTAATTCTTTCCTCTAAGTGCTACAGATTTCTTAGTAAATTAGCCGAGAATTTAATGTTAGATAAAAATAACAACTTCATGTTTGGATATTGCAGGGAGAAGTTACATGTTAATTACTTCTGAGAGTTTAAGGGTTGCATAGCGTTTTCTTGAGTGCTGTGGCCAATTTGCTAGTAGAAACAGTCTTTATTTTCTTGGAACCATTCTTGGGACTATCTACTGCAGAACAATAAACAGCTATAAATAAAATCATTGCTCAGAGGCTAGGGTTTCATCCACTCGACCATTCGACCTTGCATGTAATAATCACCCACAATTAACTACCACCATTAACTACCCTCAGAGCGAATAAATTAAGAGCTCCGACACGTACAGTGTACTCGAACTAAACAATTTATTTAAATTAACTTCCTGGGAGTGAAAAAAAAGGTCAACCATTACAATGTTCAACTAAAGAAATTATATTTGATTTCATCAAACACCAGTAAGAAATTTAGTGAACATCAAAGGAACTTCAAAAGCTCCGAGAGGCCCTATCGTGTAACCGGCATGGACACATCGCCAGAACTTGCCTCACGTGGAGGGCTCTGTGAATGCAATAAAAAAGAGCCTTATTTAAAAGTGCATGACTAAATTAAGTACATTTTGAATATAATAAAAATAAATCAGTTAAATTGTCTTAATCCTGGTGCATTAGCTGGTTTTCATATGGTTTAAGTTTTGTGTACGAGACAAAACACTAACCCATTGGGGTAAAGTTTGTCTTTAAAAATCAAAACAAATGCAAGTTACATATATTGTGAAATTAGACAAAATGTTTCTTACTTTGACGACGATTTGGTTGCGCAGAATGGCACCACGAAGAATTAAGGCCTGAAATGGCAAATAACAAGTGAAAAAAATAGATCCATGTCTCTAAAAACAAATTTTAAAATGTAATTTAAAAGCCCAAGTATTAATCACACAAAAATTTTAGGAACGATTTGGCTTTATCACTACAGTTTTGAAAATGTGTGTTCGAGACAATTTGAAATCAACCAATTTCAGTGGTCACTCAGAATTGGTAGGGTCCCACCAAAATATTAGCAACGTGTTCCTCTGACCAAAGAATGCTATCTTTTCAAGGATCATATTTTTCTGATGACAAAACATTTCCTCAGACATGAACTAACCTTAGTTCTTTTATGATAATCTTTTCCCATTTCTATTGCTTTTTCAAAGGTGACACTTCTCTGATCAACGTTTCGCGCGAACAGAACCTTGTTGTGTGAATCGATTCTGGCCTGTATCTGCCCGTCAAGTATCAGCTCTGACAGCTCATCTTCAAGTTTAGAAACAGTTGTGTTGAACGCATGCGCCATCTTCTCCATATCTGCCGACACATATGGACTGAAGTACTGAAATAAGGAAACAGATCAGTTAGTGACTGAACAGAGAAGGACTTAAGCATTTTCATCCCTCAAAGTGATCACTCAGTAATTTCCCCTTACAACAAAAAAAATCTCTTATGCACACATTCTCTTCAAGAATACTGATATGATCGAACGAAAGCAATGAACTTTTAACACTTGTATTATACATCAATCTCTTTGCTTATCTTGGAGGCTCCTGTGTCTCACATTAAACTTCTTAGAGAAGGGGGAGAGAGAGTGGTGTGGTGGCACTTTCATCCATGATTCTCACGTCTCTAAGTAATAATTTTCCCAATAAACTATTTTCTTGCGTGGGCGAGAACTTCGCTCCAACACGTCAACGTCAGCTTTACATGAAGACACGTTTAATTCGCGTTTTACACTCGGTTATAGCCGTTGAGCTAAATTTCATACATTTAATTATAAATTCTAAACGAGTATGTTTCTAAACATGTAGTTATGATTCTGACCAGGTTGCATTGTTTCGTTCATTTTCCAATTAATTGAACTTCTCAAAACTGCTACCAACCTGTACTAAAGCCCTGTTTCTAATCTGACTGTACAAAGTGTTGACATGTGGCGCTAAATACATGTCTAACATGAAGTTATCCTACGAAAATGAAAAGAAAAAAAATATCAGTCGTGTATTATTTGCGAGTATCTTTTTTTTCCCATTTTTTACCTTCACTTCCAGGAACTTGAAGTTAATCAATAACTTTTGTCTTCCTTTTGTAATTTATGAAATTTTCATTAAAAACGATGCAGTGTGTTGCGTTCTCTTAGATGAAAAATCCCTGTTACTACGACAATCACACGATTAAAATATTCGCCAAAATATTTTAAAAAAGGGGCGAGAAGATGAATGAAACTGAGTCACAATAAAAAACTAATAATAATTATAATAATGGTTATTATTTTTTAAATATTATTGAAAATTAAAAATCCGAAAAATAATAATTGGGATTATAAATACGAGGTCTATATGCTCTTTCAATGCCAGAAAAAATACTGTAAGCTACTATTGTAAAGTAAATAAATACGACTTTTTCAGTATTCGACTTGGCCTCTCTAAATCAACAATTCCACTTTTCCCAAGATTTAAACCCATCCATGTACTGCTGTTTTCATTCTAGTAGAGATATCAAAGCAGACAATTTATTTTCCACAAATCTTATGTACCTTCATTTCATCCAAAAGTTTCAAACAGGCAGCATACTGCGACTCATGGAACTTATATAACACATCTCGCAGTTGTGGCTCCAACTCAAGAAAAAGCTTAAACGAACTAAAAACATAACAGATTTTAAATTTAGTTTCAAACCAGCGTTCTCTCTATGACTTTTACATGGCGTTAGCTGATCTATGAAACTTTTTAAGGGCGAATCTATGAGGTATTTAAATATTTTCTCTTTTCAAACTCAAACGACTATACTTTCAACATAATTAAAAGGTAAATTGCATGATAATGCAGTTTAACTTCTACTACAATTTTAGTCCTTGGGCCATTTTTGTTGAAAAATTTGTCAACTAACAGCCATTTCCTGGTAGCCAAAGCTACATAGCAGGAAAATCAATTTCATTTCCTTTTTTTCCCTTTCTTTTTTTTTTATCACTCTAAATCCTCTTCACATTAATAAAACTACATCTGTTCAGTGGTTTCTAGGTCCAAAATTTTATAATTCAACATTTAACGTATGTGGTCACCTGACGGCCAAGTTCAAGAGAGACATGTACAGTACCTGCTTGATAAAACTTTTTTTTGCAACTCTTGTCTGTCAAATGAAGCTAATGCACACAGTCCCCCATAAACTGCTACATTATTGGGTGAGATAATCTGCAATGTAAAAACAGGGAAACAAAAAAAAAGAATGTCTACTTGTACTTAAGATTCTATTCACATACACCTACAGTGTACACCATATTCAAGATTTCTACCATGTCATACAAAATATTAAATCAAGGCTGATGTATATTAGAATGAGTGATAATGACTGATGTGCCTTAAACTTTCATCTCATACTCTTGGGTTCAACTATTTCCCAAAAGGACAAAGTAAAACAACAAACAAAAAATAAATGGAATCACTGGATGAAGACATTGTGATGAGTATATTAGACAGGTAGCATGACACTTGACAATGGAAGGGGTGCAGGCAACAGACTGACACAAACATATGTATCTGGGACTTAGCATTTGCCCTAAATTATATGAAAACCAACCTCTGGACATTCACAGTTGTCAAAAGAAGCTTGTAAGAAATTCCTGGCAGCTGATTTGTACTTCCTAGTAGCAAGCTCTGCAAGGCCTATCAAGAAAAATTAGGATAATTATGAGTGGGGATCAGTAAAAATTTTCTTTAGTTATTATACATGTATGTGCTCAAATAATATTATTTTTAAACTTGCTTGACAAAAGATAGATATACCTGCAGCACACTTCAGTTTGGTTAGAGTCACCAGATTTGGTTTTCTATCTTTCTGCTACAAAATAAAAAGATAAAATTTTGGTTTTGATAACTTAGTGCCTTCATTGCTTTGTTTGATGGTTTGGATGTAGATTGCATGAAAATAAAAAGCAGACAATATACCTCATTATACATTAGACTTACTACCAAATTCAGAGTGGTGAAGAGCATGCAGTCAATATTTAATTATAGCATGTGAAGCTGACTTGATAACCTAATGTCTGGAGCAGATATTAGGTCACCATGTCAAGTTCAAAGTCTGCTTAGTTTCCAAGCACCATGTCCTTGTTTTGTTCTTAACTTTTGCAAACTTAAAGAGAAGTGTCTTCTTTTGCAGATTTTTTTAAAAAAATCTATAATCAAACAATTATTGAATTTGGTTTTCACATGATATAAAAATTAGAAAAACCATGTAGTTGTGTTATCAGCCTCAGCCTTTGGCTTGGTGGATTACTCAGACCTCAGCATTGATAATTCATGATATCATGCTCAACCTCATCCAATATTTACTTGTTGTCATATATTTTTGATGCTGGTAACTCTCTCCTTTACCTGACCAGCAGCCTTCCATCTCTGGTATCAGTTTCTTAAACACTTTTTTATTTAGGTAATACATTAAATTCTCAATTAAAGGTTTTTTTTCAATTTTTACCTCAGCTAGTTCTGAAGTGTTCTCAGCCTTATTCACATAATTCAGCACATGTGACCAGTTACCCAAGTGAATACTGACCTAAAAACCACCAAAGATAGTAAAGACGGAAATTAATAGTGTGGGTGAAAAACAATTACATTGTATGCTTTGGTAAATAAAAGTATTTGTTATAAATACAGCTATTCAGCTTTCAATAAATGTAAAGTATATAATATTGTGGTTCAAAGCTTTCCTTGGTTTTGACTTTTTCAGAAAGTTTATGTTAGTTTGATTTTTCTTTGACACAGATATACATAATCTGAAATAAGGGGAAAAAAAACTCACAGTGGATGACTACTTTGAAGAAATTTCAAATCAAAGAAAAACGACAAACACCTATGTACATGACAGTCAGTTAAATATCTTGCATTACTGAACAGTTTTCAGTTCCTTGCTCATAATCATCACACACAAAAAATTCTCATAACTTTGATAGAGAAAAGATCTCTCCAAGGCCTCGTTTGGTACATGTACTTTCCAAGGAATGTAATTGTTAATTAAATGATCATTCAATTACTGTATTTGTTGCTTTGATTTTCTCAAGGAAAAAATCCTTTTCTGTAATTTACACTATTTTTTTTCCTCCAACAAAGTTTATAGGGATCTCATGGTGAATAGAGCAAGGTAAACAGACACAAACAAGTTATTGTGTGACAACAACACTGTAAAGACTCATCATGTCAATCAGTTAGAGCCTACCTTGATGACATTAACACACATATTGACAACATGTTTTGCTGTGGTGCAGTAGTCTCTGGCTCTTGAGTAACACTTTAATGCATTGCTATATGATACAATAGAGAAGTTGACAGTTCAAAGATTAACAGGTACACACTGTTACTGAGAACAAAATCCTGAAATATTCAGGAAAATACATAATCTTTGTATGAACTATGTGTGACAGTTTCAATGTGTACAATGTATGTGTTGTGGTTCAATTTTATCCTTGGTTCAAATTTTATTTTCTTTTGTTTTTGGGTATTGTAGTTTGAAACAAAGGAAAATAAAATTTGAACCAAGGATAGAATTGAGCCTCAACATATGTAAATGTAAGGTGTCAGTAGAATTACCAAAAATTACAAACTATATTATTTGTAAGTTCACATTTCTTAAGGCTGAATATGTTTAATAACAAATACACAGAAACAAATACAAGACATATTTATAAAAGCCTCTTGTGAATAATCATGCTAAAACAAAACTAACTTCAGGTCTCCACATTCAAAGTAATGATCCCCTAAATCATCATGTCCACGTCTGCCAAATAAAAGACATTTCTTGTAAGTACCGCATAGAAAACTACACAGGAGGTGTACAAACTGAAGCAGTTATACTCATGATTTTCATTAAGTAATGTAGGGATAGGAGGGCAAAAGTTACTTTAATAGAAAATTACTGCCTAAATCTAAATGAAAATTAGAGCTGGCCACTTAAAGTAGAAAAATAATTTTTGATCTCCAAAGCCTGGTTAACACCCTAAATGTATAAATATTATGTGAATGCATCATGTTTAACTTAATGCCTGTCAAAGATCAACATCAAATTTAAATTTTCAAACAACAAAACATTTTGGTTTTGGAATAAAATCAAAAGAGAACTTCTATTGCTCACAATTTTTAGGACAAAGTAACATGCAAGCAATTCCATGAAAGAAGCAATGGGACTCTGAGAGTAATAAACACTTATTCACTTGTGTAAACAATGTAATGAGTGCTTTAATTAACCATCTGATGATAATAATTTGATTTAAGGATGAAATTGCAAAATCCAAGTCACCATTAACTGACTTTTACCTGATGCTCTCTTTGATTGAGTTACTTTTGTAATTTTTCAGGTCTGTATCAAGCTTCTCAAGCTGCAAAAACAAAACAAGATGGGCATTTAAAAGAGAAAATATTTTCATTTTTTAGACATTTAATTCCTTATAACAATTGGTATTGGTTGTGCCTACATCTCTTGTTTTAAGAGCATCCAAAATACTAATTGGATGGTCATGTAGGTTCAACTAGCAATTAAGGTGGATATCAATTGTTTTTTTCTTTTTCTCCTCCTTTGGAATGAACTGACTGAGAAATGTCACCTTTCAATAACTGCTGTGGGAAGCTGGCAGGTGACTGCTCATCAAAATGGTAATAATAAATTACCTTGAGAGCAGCTTTTTTACTTGTAGTTTCAATCCAGGTGGCATCAACAGCTGGGCATTCCAATTCACTGCGGCTACTGCAACATTGATTAAGATTGTGTAAAGAAGCTGATGCCTAGAAATCACTCACATCGTATACACACTTTTATGAATATAAATTAGTTCATTTACAAAGTAACAGAACCAACTTTATGGATGGGCCAAAACATATAGCCATACTTCAGATTTCCCACAGCAAGATTAAATATTGGCAGTGCTTGCAGTTTTGAATATACAATTTTTTGTAGAACAGTACTTTGAGGCATTGTTTCCCCATGATAAATAATTAATCTCTTTATTAGCTTGAACACAAAATGGAAATATCTGTATATGAGGCCAAAAGTAGCAACACCAAAAAATGATTTTATAATGTTATTTTTCTTGCTCTCTCTTTTTCTTTTTTCATCAGGGTACAATTTGATGGATTTGATTGACGTCTCCAAGCAGAAAAAAAGACAAAACTTCTTTAGGGTTACAATTACTAACCTACATGTACAGATGTCTTACCATGCTTCTGTCATCCGTGTCACAATCTCCTGATAAAGCTGGACATTGAATGTTTGTTTCACATAACTGAGGGCTATTCTACAGATATCAGTATCAAAATAAAAGTCAAACACAACGCTTTGAGCAGCTAAATGTTTCCTGGTATACATCAAATGATCTTGAAAAGTTGTGGCAATTCTTTCACAACAAGTTGCTCCTTTGAATTCTTCCAAAAGAGACTGAACAGACTACAACACCTAGCTGTAGCTACACTTGCAACAAAGGGATTTGTTCCACATGAAAAAAGGTGTGGGGAAGAGTTTGTGGCAAAACTGTTTCTCCTGATAGTTCCTTTATTGTCATTACTAACTGTAGTTGTTCTGATTTTTTTACAAAAAATCAATTGACATGTACTTTACCACACATACTGTAGCAATCAAGTTTCACTTTACCTTAAAGCATCAACTTCAAGGGATGGACAATGTTTTGCAACAAACATCAATCTGTTTAATTTTGTAAGGCTGGTATAGTTTGATGCATACACATCAAGATCCTGAAACAGAATGTTTTTAGCTCAAATGAGAAAAGAATTGTGTTGGCATAACACCTTGATGCAACCCGTGTGAGGAATGAATCAGAGATCCAATGTAAACAGTAGCAGGAGTTATAAAATTTGTGAAGTTTATATATATGTTATCTACTATGTGGGAGGTACATAAATTGTAGGAAAAAATTGGTTGGTGAGGCCATAGACTAAGGAAACAGTTTATTGCCAAATGGGTAGATCTAGACTAGTTAATAACCAATATCTAGATTTATCTTTTTCTACTGGTTTGCTTGACTTCTACTTTTCTTTGAATGGTGCAGAAAAAATTCAAGTCAGTATTGTAAAATCTAGTATGTTTATGAATGTCAAATCAGCTAATCACATTCAAGGAATGCTGACCCACTGTGATGCTTTCATAGAAAAAATGCTCTAGATACATGTTATTTAAAAGACAAATTTAAAGGTTTCCCTACCAGAGTTGCAGATTCAATAGTGAAATTGTCTTCTAAAGGAGGATGATCACCCTCTGGTGCTATGTCAACCTGCATGGGTTCTATAGGGTTCTGAATGAATAAAAAAATTACAATGTACACAACTACATTGTAAACTAAAACAAAAAGGTATTGTTTAACTCTTTCACTCCCAAGATCTAATTAGTAATTCTCCTTTCTGTCTATTACACAATTCTTATGATGTAAGTGTGAAGAATGTAATATTTGATCAACTAATTATGCCCTCGGTAATCTATGTTTTTATCTATGCTCATCACTTGTCTGCTTGGTAATGCATTGATATTGAAAGGAGAAATTCTACCTTGGTTCATCCTGGGAGTTAAATTGAGGGTTCTCTCTCTTTATCCCATGACCAAGTTCAAAAGTCTATCATCTTTCTTATTTCATATAAGTAGATGACTCTCTACAACGAATGCTCCAACATTGCTGATCCTACTTCACCTGACTATGAAGAATGCCTGGCACAATTGAACAGGGTGCTCTGTATGGCATGACTCACTACCGAGCCCAATGGTTGGAGCAGTCGAATGCAAAGTCTTAGAGCCTGAGGATCGAATCCTCTCGTAAAACTCAGATTTTCTTCATTGTACCATTGTTGTGCCAAATGTACAACATCTTTCTCGAAACATTGTGCACAACTGTGTGTATGGTAAAAGACAACACCTCTGTCCTGGTGCATGTACACGCTATCGTCGGAAAATTAATAGGTCGATTAATTATTATCCAGAAACCGTTAAAAAGCTGAGTTCTACAGCTGATTGCACTTTCATTTTCTCTCTCGCGGTCAATGGGTTTACGATGCATGTAATCGCATAAAAGTGCTATTTTGAACATTAAATGAACAATCAAATTGTGATCTCGTCGCTTTTCAAATACTAATCACCTATAAATATTGCAAAAAAACTTTTACCCACCTCATGGGACCGACCAATTCTTGCTGGTAAAGGCATTTTCGCGAACTAAGAGCTGTGATAACCTGCTTGTGTCCCAGTGCATAGAGTGCCAAAGCCACCAACAGATCGATGAATACGTCGTGTAGCATGTCACCAAAATAAAACCCAGCGGTAAACAAACACAAGCTCTTCATCATGTAGAAATACATCTTGTGTCTTCTAATGTACTGGAAAGTCAAATTAATCTTGTTCATAGCAAATTTTTCATCTCAAAAGCTTTGATGAGAATCAAGCGTCTGAAGAGCACACCCATCTTGATTTGTGATGTTTGTTTTCCACGTGTGGGTAACGACAGAAAATGGTGTCCGTTGGACGAGTCTCTGTTTTTACCCTTTTTTGTTAATATTCATATATGAAGGCGAAATTGGCGAGAGAGGTTCCCAAAATGAATGGCTATTAGTGATTGGCCCATACATGGATTGACTATTGATCTGTTGGGAAAAGAATTGTAAGACAGCCGCGAAGGAGACTGGGACTATTTTGTTACGATTGACGAAACCGAGAGGATAACAAATTAAATAGAAATAAATGCGTTATTGACCATGAGATAGGTCAAGTTGGTAGGATATTGACCCAGTAGTGAATTCGTGATCCACAAATAACGCACGTCAACTCTTTTTTCACGCCCAAACCATTCAATGAACACATTTAACAGTGGTTTTCTGTTTCTTTGCGTTACCTAATTAAGAAACGAAAGCTTCCACCTCAGTAAAATGGGCCTTTGAAAAGCTCGTTAATGAAAAGTTAAATCTTTTCCAAAGCGGGTATTCTCCATAACAATCGTTTATCAAATGTAACAAAACGTAAATCAATTTCTATGGTTTATTTACCACGGCGTCTAATCACTATTTTAAGATGATGAGAAAAAAAAACCGTCCACATGCTCTTTAACATCAATAAACAAACATTTAGCCTTGAAATTATATTTCCTTTAGATCCTGTTATCGAACAAGTAGAGAATTTATTGAAACATGGACACTAATCTACTTTCCATAAAACACTTCGAACTAGCCACGCACATATTAACGGAAGTTAAGCGACTGAATGATATGAATGCAAATTCTGATATCAACCATTGAATCCGTTTCCTCAAGCGCAAACGCTTTCGCAGAGGGATCTTTCTAGAAGATGATATTTTTATCTTCATTCATATCAACATTTATTGGCGATTGAATCGTCTCTTAGCTGCTAAAGAAGCCATTCCAAAGATTCACTCGTTATGACTCCTCAGATTCATCAGTTTCGTCTACACAGTTTCTTTTAATGAACGTTTCTGGAAACTGCGATTAGAGAATAAATATGTTATATGTTGATTGTCGAGAAAGATACTTATTGCTTGATGAAATTACTCAAAAGTATATAAGGTATTTATTCTTAATATTTGTAAGCTCTGTTTCTACACTTTTGCAGTTTTGTAAACAACTATTCTAATAACTTCTGTTGTCTTTTAAGTCTTTTTTGGAAATCCAAACAGGTTAAGATGGGGTTGTCGCTCCAAAAGTTTTTTGAGACGCCTCTTACCAACACTGGTGATCTGACAGTTACCCTGCAAGTTCAAAGCGGTGACTTGAAATTGCGCCTTCTGCAAAGTTTGACATAGATCGGCAACACCAGCATCACTGATTTGATTCCAACTCAGATTTAGTTTGGTGACTTTACATGTTGCTGTCTTTAATGCTTTACATAGACTGGCAACACCGGCATCGGTGATCTGATTATGGCCCAGATATAGTGTTGTGACTTTGGATGTTGCTGTCTGTAATGCTTGACATAGACTGGCAACACCGGCATCGGTGATCTCATTACGGCCCAGATCTAGTGTTGTGACTTTGCATGTTGCTGTCGGTAATGCTTGACAAAGACTACAAACGCCGGCGTCGGTGATCTGATTACTACTCAGATTTAATGAGGTAACTTCACATGTTGGTGTCTGTAATGCTTGACGTAAACTGGCAACACCGGCATCGGTGATCTGATTACGGCCCAGATATAGTGTTGTTACTTTGCATGTTGCTGTCTGTAATGCTTGACATAGACTACCAACGCCAGCATCGGTGATCTGATTGCCACTCAGATTTAATGAGGTAATTTTGCATGTTTGTGTCTGTAGTACTCGACATAGACTGAGAACACCGGCATCAGTGATCCGAGTTCCTTTCAGAGACAGTTCGATCAGCTTAGTCCTTGGCAACGATTCTGCGATCGTTGCAACACATTCTTCGTTTAAAATACATACAGAAAGGAGTAGTGAAGTGACGGTGCAGAAACATTTCTTTAGCGCCTTAAAGATTTGTCGTAGTCCAGTTTGTGTAATTTGGCAATTGAAGAGAGTCAATTGTGCCCAACAGGGCCGGCAAAAGGACGTTTTAATCTTTCCAGCAGTTTCCCTTGCACTAAAGGTGGTACGCCTGGAGAGTCCACGTCGATTAACCAACGGCCTGTGAGCCATTTGAAGAGATGTTTGACTCCTTCCGGCAGTTTCCCCTGCACTCAGTGTGACACGCCTAGAGAGTCCACGTTGACTGCCCAACGGCCTGGGAGACAGTTGGAGAGATGTTTGACTCCTTTCAGGCGTTTTTACTACATTTAATGTATTTATGACATCCAACAGAAAAGATACAGCAATACAGTCCACATCGGTCAAGTGTTGAAATTTAATATTTCCATCACGATCGCTAAACTGATTGGAAAGTTTCTTCACGACAGTTTTTGCAAATTCTATGTCTTGGTACTCAGCTAGACATTTCGTTATTATTAGTCCTGCTGGACGCTCGGCTGAAGAGCTCTTACTGATTCCTTCAAGCAGTTTATGCATAAAAGCTTTGTCTTTTTGTTTTGATAAAATGCCAGACATAAATTGCAACACCATTGCTGACGCATTTTCTCCGGACGGAATCTTTTTGTGCTTCACAAACCAATGGGCCGCTAAGTATTCCTGGAGTGTCAGATGGGTGAAACAGAAATGTTTCGTCATTTCCGAGAAAGATTTTCTAAACATGGGACCGCAATGAAGAAGACCGCTTGCTCGTAAGTTCTCAACCTCTTCTTCAGTAAATGTCTTCATATCTTCGACGGCGAAAAGATACTTCTTCTCTCGGAGCAATTGAGCAGCCAGAATTGACAATTTGTCCATTGTAACTTCAGGTGTGGTTCCTTTCGTTTTGCTATGCTTACTAAAAAACATATTAACCACTTCAAAATAAATGTCACTTGTGTTCACCGGGAGAGCATCAGTTTTCATCGATTCCTGCAAGATGTACTCAAAATAGGAACACATTAGAAAACAGAGAACTGGAATGTGGGCAAAGCTGACAAGATTTTCATTCTTGGTAATGTGATCCATTACAACATTCTTCATGACGTCGTTTTCTTTGAAATACTTGTCGATGTATTCCTTCACATTTTGCTCAGAAAATCCTGTGATTTCCACGCACCGGTCAAAGCCAATTTTATCCTTTATGTCATCAGATTCATCGGATCTTGAGGTTATCATGACAACGGAATCTTTCAAAATTTTTCCTTTGATAAGCTTGGCACACAGAGCTGCAACCGGCATTTCCTCTTGGGCACCATTTGGATACTGTTCATCCAGATCACTAGTAATAAAACTTTGCTTTGAACATTCGTCATACCCGTCGATGATGATCAAAACGTCTTCAGAATGATGAAAAATGTACTCAAATAAAGAGTCGTCAATATTTGAGTCGTCATCTAACACTGAGGATCGGATTAAGATATCCTTCAAGCTCACAGGGTCGTTAACAAGAAAGCGAACTTAAAGTCAGGTAGTTGCGCTGGGTTTGTTTGGGATTGAAACAATTTGTTGCCAGCCCAATCTCGGATTAACTTTTGGCAGAACAGTGTCTTACCAATCCCTGCCTTCCCAGTGACGAGGACAGTTTTGGGATTCTTTTTCTCTTTACAATCGGCGTCAGAGATGAAAATGTCTTGACAGTGTGTGACTGGTTTTCCACTCACTTGACCGTACTGCTGAAGGTGTTTTTCTCTTCCCATATCAGGGTCTTCGACTGGCTTTCTTCCGTGTTGTATCAGAAGGCTGGTGTACGTGTCATCTATTCTTACCTTAGTTGAGGTGGGAGAAGCTACACTGTGGAACTCCGTTTGGGTTTTTATTGATTTTTTCAACGCGTTTGTGTATGCTTCTACAGCTGAAAAGGAAACCCAAATGTTTTAATTTTGTTTGATATAGTTTCGAAATATTTTTTATATGTTTGAATAGTGTCACAAATCAGTTAAAAAGATTCTTTAGTAAATATTTGGGTTTAATGCGGATATTGCTTTTAATGAGGGGTGGGGATCAAGTTCAGAGATGTAAATGGTATGGAAATGACGACTACACAGAGAAAAATAGACGACTTATTAGTAAGAAATTTTCATTTGAATGTTTTCACGAGATTGTTTAAAAGCTTTTCTCCGTGAATAATACGTTTTGCTCAAGCATGAAGTATGAACAGTATCTTTGCTAAGCCGGGGGAGTCTTACGAAACGTAAAAATTATCATACCAGAGGGGATGCTGAAGGTGTCTATTAAAACGTATATTACTGCCGAACCCACCCATGCATATGACATCTTGTTTAATGAGAAACCGTTATTGATATTCAAGAAATCCTAAATTCTCCAAAATGAGTGGGTCTGCACATCATAACATGAAGGAAGTTACCACGCCCCTATTAACCATTTCCGCTGCATTTCAAGGAGTCGGGAGGGAGGCAATTTTTTTTTTTTTAATAATGTCAGTTGAGAAATTGGTGTTTCATTTTATCGGTATCAGTTAATTTTAAAAATTGTTTTATCCCTGAAAATAGAGAAAATTAAGAGACAAATAAGAAGTTGTAGACCTAGTGTTTGATCTTAGGGGCATCGAGCGCAAAGTTACCTTCCAGTCCTGTCTTCTTTTTAGGTTTGATCAAGAATTCTTTCATATCATTTAGTTCTTCTATTATCCTATCCAGGGTTTCTTTAATGCTGTCTTCATCCATCACCCACTGTTTAAGAAGCTCTCTGTAGTGTTCCACAAAATCAGGGTCCATGCATTCCTTTTTCAGATTATCAATATCACTTTGGTAACGAGCTCCTCCCAGTCTCACCAATGCATCTTGGATGTCCTGCCAGTATTGATTGAATGTTGCGTCATCAACTGAGGCCTGGCTGGCATGACCATAAACTGTGTTTCTGTAACACTTGATGCGAACGATATCTGCCTCAAGGGTTGTATCTGTTGCAGGAGGAAGTGTATCCCAGCCGGTAGCTGGACGAACAAGATTACAAATGTTCCTCAGCAGAACCATAAGAAGAGTGATATCGAAATTGTTTGATGAAACTGAAGATTTGATGGTAGGATATAGTTTACTCCATTGAGATGGATTCAGCACTTTACGACTTTTGAGTATCTGCAGCACCGCATGAACCGGAGGGCTTGATAAAACCGTATCCAGGTTTCCTGGCGGACGCTTCTTGTCAAATGTCTCTCTCAGGATATATGCACTGACATCCACCAGAAGCCTGCATAACCGGGCGTAATTAGTTGTCTCTTTAGTTGAACGAAACGATGGGGCCGCTGCTGAGGCCATGAAGAACCTTTGCAGAAATTAGAAAAAAAAAATGTAAAAGACATATAGAGGCAGATTAGGTCAATATTACAATCAGTTTCCGTTTAGTTTGAATTCTTCATACATGGGATGAGGAGTGAATAACACTATACATCTTCTGAACTACCAATATGAGCGGTATTTATCCGCTTGACGGTTACTTATTCAGAGCGAAAACGGATTATTCATTCTTCGAACAATCGGCAAATGTCAATTTTTACAACCTTGGGTGCGTTTTTAAGAACATATTTTTTATATAACTGAGGTTTAGTGATAAATAACGTTCCACATCCTGAACGGATAGGATATCCTACAACACTTTTCACCGATATCTTCACAAATAATTACTGCGTGTAAAGTAAACTCGAAGTGATCTCAACAATTTTTTAAAAAGAAACCACAAATAGTCAATTTATCTGTATGATAAATTTATGCTTAAAATGCTCAGTGGTGTGTGAAACACTTAAAAGTGCACGCGCAATGGTTTGAATCGTTAGATTATGAGGGCTTCCCAAGGGCAGGAAGGAAAAGTGGGGTGACCTCTTGTTTTCTAGTATTTGTCGGCGTCAGTTCATTTCTGCCAGTGTGACGTAACATAGTCACATAAGGCTTGGTTAGTTTAACGAGGAGACGCTAGTAGAAACCAACAGAGGGAAGGCTTACTCAAGCTGTTGTTAAGTCATTATTCACAGTTTGCCGCAACTGTGCAAGCTTTGTTATATGAATTGTCTGTGTGTTTTAAGCTAATTAATTGGTGAACATGTTTGCTAGCAAAAGTTCATTGATTTCATTTCGGGGTTCGCGCACTGACCATATTGCCTTCGGAACGTGTCAAAACTAACCAACGCTGTTTTCTCCTTGTCAGCAGATAGCCGTATTTATAGAATTAACCAGTTAAGCTACATGTAAGGTGACTTTTATTATGTTCCGATTGCGATCGCTTCGTATTTTACTCTCTGACGGCATCAAACTTTTTATACTTGTTTGTTTGTTTGCTTTTTTCTGGAGGCACACGATTAATCAAACCCATTTTAACTATGAAGATGGTTAATTTTGTTCTCAAAAGAACCATTTCACGCCTCTCATTTTTTTTTTCTTTTGATCAGGCTCGATAAAACTCAACATGCTGCTTGAATGTTAATGGTACCATGTCCTAACCACAACTACACGCGTCAGTGATCCTATAGTTTCGAAATGCAAAAAGTTATGAAACCTTAATACCATGGTTTTCGTCAACGGAATAGAAGCCAAAGCATCAATACTGCCTAATTCGAGAGCCAAACGAGCAAAATGCGAAAGATACGGATGTAATCGATCTCTCTTCGGAAATAAAACGCAGCCAGAGTTGAAACTCTTACCTCGTGGACTGAGAGCCTGATCACCCACCGACAAAGCGCTCACCAACCAATTGTCTTTGAGCAGGGCCAACTTTGATCCTTTTGCAAGTTGTAAATCGCTTTAAGTCAATATAAGTTTCGGTCTCAAGGGTAAATGGCGATGAATACAGTCATCAAAAACTAAGATACAAGCGGAATGTTTTTCAAGCCTCTCTATTCCACTTGAGACAAACCAATCAACGCATACTGATATGCAAAACAGTATGTTCTAAACTGTAGCAACATCCAGAGACTTTTGTTTTCGAAATCTTAACCTTTTGCCCTCCTCTTTCAATTTCTATTTACACCACATGAGTCAGCAGAATAAAACCATATATAAATCAATAGATAGAACCGTGCTGCTTCCAGTTATGTTAAACAGCGCTATCTCCTGGTTTCACACCGAAACAACTAATCAAGCAGTATTTTCTGTCATTCTTGTTCGCGCTATCACATGTCTTTATATTCTATGGTGCGGAACTTGTCAGGATTAGTAAGATTAATTGCTGACAAATTTAGTTCAGTCGCATGCATAATTTCATGCATATAAGTGATAGAGATCTTATAATTGGCGCAGACTTATTCAACTGAGTTCATTGTATTGTTATGATCTCTGATTTGCAAAAAGCGGCAACCAAGAATGTCATCGAGTAATCGCACATCACGCGAGACCGCGTGACACGTGCACAAGTCACGAATAACCATAATATGATCTGAATTGAGTTGCAACAGAAGTAAAGGTCGCGTACAGCAATTTGTTACCCATTTAGTACACGTCTCTTGTATGTAAGGGGGGTGGGGGGGAAGCAGATCGGTCTCCTCTCCTTAGAAGTCTAATGGAAAGAGTAGAACATACACCTCAGGGTCCCTCCCAAGAAACTTTGTTTCGATTTACTTCCGCCTTCAGGTAGTTATTCTTGATGAAGTGGATTTTTGTACTTGGTTTGATCTCTTTTTAATCGAAGTAAAAGTTATGAAAGATAAGATGACATTGAAAATAACCTATGTCTAGCTTTACACGAAAAACAAAATAAATAAATAAATCGGGTTGAAAGCGGAGAATTAGCATTCGGATTTCGACTAAACTCGTTCAGTTCCGATCGATCGTTCGATTGTATGTGCATTATTCACCACCCAGATGAGCATCAATTTGTAGTTTCATGGTTAATCGGTGTCCATGTTTGATTTCAAACATTGATTTAGCGAAAATGTTTGCTTGCGCGGAGCAGATTTCTTCGAGGTGGCTACAAATGTGTTAAACATAAGATGTAAGAGGCAGAAATAAAGAGCTCAGTATGGAATAAAATCCACAAACTCTTACCTCAAAATATTGACCTGAAGCTCTCTCTCGACAGCCCAGTTACTTCACGGTCGCGAAAGGTTTCCTTTTCCAATCGGTTATTTGGTCGCTGCAAGATGCGTGTACTTAGCTCAGTCAGACTTCGGTGTGTAGCAATCATCGGAGTAGAAGGAAAATTAATTCACGAAAAGGTTTGTCCATTCGTGGCCTTAAATGAATTCACCTATATACGCAAGCTAACTTCATCGCCAAATGACGCAGGCGAATTTTCAAGAGGTGGTATTTAGCAAGCTCAAGTTCCAATTGCGAAAACCTAAACCTTTAGTTTCTACGCAACCAATAATCTCCGTTACGTCTGAAGGCTTGAATGGAGATTATTTTATTACTGGTACTATTTTTAATATCACTTGACCTCATCTATTCATTCCTAACATAAACTAAAACCAGATATTATTTTTTCTCTCATCACAACGTAAAATATTATTTCTCGACTAGCAATTGAGCTTCGTTCCTGGGCAATGCGGCGGATGGAAAATCAGGGCAGTGTAATATATAGATTTAGCCAAGCATAAAAGCGGAGCTCTCGTTAGTTTATTTTCTAGCCCTTCATT
Source organism: Pocillopora verrucosa (assembly GCF_036669915.1). Taxonomy (NCBI): domain Eukaryota; kingdom Metazoa; phylum Cnidaria; class Anthozoa; order Scleractinia; family Pocilloporidae; genus Pocillopora; species Pocillopora verrucosa. The sequence goes on from NC_089319.1 coordinate 2,619,694, forward strand.
ATAATAAAAACTGTAATGAAACTCTTCAGCACTGGCCGTTGAAGAGGTTTTTCAATGGGGATTTAGGGACCATTCTGGGGGTGGGGAGGGAAGGGAAGAATTGACAAGGTCTGGAACCTGGGGACGACGTTCTCACAACTTGCAAAGTGATCAAAACTCGTGCTAGTCGGTGGTATTTCCAAGCAGCTGAGGACCTTCGTTTTTGTTCCTGATGTTTTGAGCAAATTTTCGATGATGGGGAATCTTTTCCTCTTCAGATAAAGTGTGCAATGTCAGCATCAGTTGAAATTATATTCTTTTGAGCGTGACTGATAATTTTGGTTTGGGAAAATGAGCCAAAATTGAAAGAAACGACAGTAAACTTCTTCCCGGTCGATTGAAGAGTATTACAAGTGAGAACAGTGAATTAGTAAATCAAGATGCCAGAATTGTACGGGCTTCTCCTATATCTTTTTTTGAAGTTGCCAGGTATGACTGCTTACCCCACCGTTTTTCCCATAAGCATAAAAATTAAAAAGAAAGTGACTTTCAACTCGTGTTTGAACCTGTTTTTTTTTTAACTTTTTCTCTTATGGCTATATATTATTGTTTCATAATTGTCCTCTGGCTGAAAATACACGGCATCTTTATGAGATTTTTCTCTGTTATTTGATTCGGTAACCTCTGCTGTAACTACTTATAATGTAGGTTTCTTTTAGCCAACTGTCCATGATCTTCACAACTCTAGCCAATGAAATACAAAAGTAGGTAGTAACTTAAAGAAATGTGTAATATCTCTTTGCAAGGATGAAAAGGAATGCCATTTATGAATTTTAAAATTGTAAATGCCAAAAACTTAAACCTCCTCCTTGAAGGGTGCCTCGTGTATCAAATATATCAAGTGCAGTACCTCCAGCGTCATAAGCCGGGCTTTTGGGGCTACAAAAAAATAAAATAATCAACGAGCCAAGCCAGGCCAATTTGTAGAAAGTCCTTCGTTACCCGTACCCCATAAAACTACAGTAAAGACCAATAAAACAAATAGCACTTCAAGATACGTATTTCTTATTCCAACTAACGCATACAAGCAGAGGAGAGCACTCATACATCAATTTTACTACTTTCCCAGATGTGTGATACGTCACACGTCACGTGTTATGCATTTCCGTTACGATTATTTCCGTTTACGTTTAACGTTTGTTTCCACTTGTATACGCCCTAACAAACTTCCCCCCCCCCCGAAGAAAAGTGTCGTCCCTGACACTTGCACCTAAACTGTGTATTTGAATAGCACACATTGAATGGTTTCACGCCCGTAAAGGGAACTGGTACCGAAGATAAATAAATATCTTCTTGCACAACAATATACTACTTAGGATTCTGACTTATTAATCTCTAATAAAAGGCTGCAGCAACTGAAATTCACGGTAGCATCTCCCGTCCATAGGGTACACTCTGTATCATTTGATAAGTCTTCGGCCTGTGATAAAGGTATCTGATGAGCAGTGTTACACTTATCCTTCCGGACCCTTCTTTCTCTCTTCTGGCCTGTTTTGCTTGGGATGTTAATAGGAAGATTATTGCATGGCAATAGCAAGCTCCTATGTGAGGTTCGAAGTTCTGTTCCCACCAGAGCCAGCCTCGGGCTTGCCTTTATACACAAGGCTATCTCCTCCCTTACGGCTAACGACTATGTGAATCTGATCCTCCCGATGCGAGCGCAGTTTCCCGGTTCACCCCGTTCGCTCAGAAGTTGCGTCTCACTCAACTCACGTTTTCTCTCTGCTTCTGGTGGTCGTTGGCCACGCCGGATTAAATTACTCACTCGACGAACGACCTGGTCAGTGGCTTGTGCGTACTTGAGGTCTATCCTTGGTCCTGTGGATTCTTCACTTCTAAGTGGGTCAGTTGGTACGACGGTGTGGTCTCCTGTAAGGGTGGACACCCGGTTAACTTGTCCTTGGTCTTGAGATTTTGTTGACCATGCAGCGGCCTGAAGGACATACTGTGGTACTATTTCTGTATAAGCTGTGTCAACAGAGGGCATTCGAGATAAAGCGTCGGCATCAATGCTGGCTTTTCTTGGGCGATAGTGTATAGTGAAATTGAAATCGGCTAACTCTCCAATCCAGTGCAAACTGGTGGCATTCAGTTTTTCAGAGGATAATACATAGATGGGTGGGTTATTTTCGGTGAACACTTTAAAATTTGGTGCGTAGTAGAGATAGTCTCGAAACTGATGCAGATAGCCCACTTGAGGAGTAGAAATTCCAATTTCCCGGGATAGAGATGGTAATTCTCCCCGTTTGGAGTCAAGTTGCGCGACCCATAAGCGACAACACGGAGAACGTCATCCTGATACTGATACAACACGGCGCCTAAGCCATCCTTTTAGGCGTCTGTATGGAGAACAAATGGTTTCTGTAAGTCAGGATACGCCATTACTGGAGCACTTTTGATTGAGTCAATAAGAGTCCGCAAGGCAGATTGATGAATGTCAGTGTTTTGCCGGTAATTGGCCATCGTCACTGCGCTCCTTCGTAGATTTATCCCGCTTAACTTCCTGTGGAGGACGACTACGTGTCTTCACCAGATCATAGATAGGGTTGGCGATTCTAGAAAAGTCTCTAACATACCGTCGGTAATAGTTCAGGAAACCCATAAGTCTGCACACTTCATTAACTGTCTTTGGAGGCGAGTCTCTGAGTGCAAGTACAAGCTTAATGCTGGATGGATCTAGTTTGTATCCCTCTTTCGACACAATGCGCCTAAGGAATGTAACGTCTCTCTCACACAATTTACATTTTCGAGGTTTCAGTTTGACTCTGTTTTTTTAGTCGTCGAAGAACCTTGCGTCTGTTTTCAATGTGATCCTCAAAGGTGGCACTGAATATCGATAATATCATCCAGGTAGGGTACACAGTCACTGTCTCTCATGTCTCCCAGACAGTTCTCCATAAAACGTTGGAATGATCCAGGCGCACGGGAAAGACCAAAGGGTATCCGGACCCACTCATAGAGATCCCAATGGGTAATGAAGGCTGTCAAAGGCTGGCTGTTTGAACTCATAAACTCTTGGTAGTAAGCTTTCCCCTGATCAAGAACAGAAAACCATGACAAGCCATTGAGGTTATCCAGCATTTCCTGTATTCGGGGTATCGGGTGGCGGTCGGGTCGTGTCTTTTTGTTCAGTGCTCTAAAATCCACGCACAGCCGTATGCTTTGATATTTTTTTCTCTGTTCGCTGTACGAGGATGATGATTTCTTGATAAAATTCCGGTTTAACAAATCTTCAATGTAGGCCTTCATCTCTGGGTGGAGTGGTTAAGGTACTGCCACATAGTTCTTCTGTACAGGTGTCTGGTCCTCTAAATCTAGGTCAAGTTTAAGGTCAGGGATGCATCCTACATCATTATCATCTTTAGCAAAAGAATCAGCTTCCTCAGTAAGCAACTTTAAAGTCATCTCTTTCTGACCAGGTGTCAGACCTTCCAGGTCTATGTCCCTGATATGCAAGGGAATCCCCATCGGAACCCCTCCCAACCCTTCATAACTGTTTGGACTGGCTCTGTAGTCCCTGATACTTTTACTCCGTTTTGTTGGGTGTCGTTAGTTCATTAACTTGTTTCATAAGTTCCTCATCAGTTAGCCCTGGGGTACGAGGGGTCGTTCTTAAGTTGGATGCTAAAATATCATCATGAGGACCAGTTTCGAAGGATTTTACAAATGTCTTCTGAATCAGCGAAAGGCCGCAATTAAAATTACAACCCGATTCCTGTCTGGCGAAATTTACCTTGTTACGCAGGTCCAAAGAATGGAGCAGGAATTGCTGTGGTGACTCATTGCTTTGTTGATGTTTATAACAGTTTCAGCTGAAGGGTTTACCTTGGTTAAATATGTTATCATTATTATTATTATTATTATTATAATTATTATTATTGTTAATACCTACTTTTTGATTACAGGATAGCTTTCAATTATGAGGAAAGTGCTTTGAGAGTAATCCACTACTTCTTGGTTCAATTGCACACCAAGATAATAGATTAATCTATCAGGAAGGTAGAAGGTATTTTCTGTCATTTTGATTTAAAATATCAATGAATGCATGGTGCGGAACTTGTCTGAATAAGTCTGATAAACTTATGACAAATGTACTTCATTCGTATTCAAATAATTGGTTGTTTGTTTAGCAGAGCGTCATCTTAGGTCTATCAGTTTATTGTGTTATTTTGATCTTGATTTTTGAAAAGCGGTAACCGTGAATGTCCTCAAGCTATCACACATCACGCAAAGCCACAAGCGTGCGCGAGTCACGAAGACCACGAAGAATCAGCGAGGCATAGGAATTCTCTTTTATACAAGGACCATGTGACAATTTGCAATGTTAACAACTCAAATGAGTCGTCATATGATCTAAATTGAGTTGCTGCAGCGAAGTAACTCTTAAGGCAAAGCTAAGCACGTTTTATTATCCATTACGGGTGCAGATTTCTCCTACGTCACTTCTTTTTCAAAGGAGAATGGGTTTGAGGCAACAAGATCTCGCCTCCTTAAAGGCCTCATGAGAATGATGGAAATATTTCCCCGTTCCACATTAGTAGCTCAAGTTAGTGACCCATATACCTCAGAGACCCCCCCCCCCCGGTTTTATTGTTTCCATTGTCTCCCGCTTTCAAGTAGTTATTTCTGATTTTTTCTTTGGTCTGATATTTTTTAATTCCATATGAAGTAATGCCATGTATAACAGTGACAGCCATAAGGGGTCATTGAAAATGGCCTAATTTAAGTCACACCCATAAACCAAAAACGAAAATGAATAAATCAGGTTCAAACAGGAGAAGTAACAGGGTTCGATACAACATCATGGTAAAGAAAGTCCCTTTTTCCCCTCGAGGTCATCTGTTAAAAATATTTAAAAAGAGATCGTGGCATGTAGACTTTCATGCGGTATTAAAAGGTTAAAAGAAGCACCAAAAACGTAGAATTAGAAACTTTGAAGATGTTAGCAAGTGTTTATTACGAAACGCAAAGCTTAGCTCCCCTTACATTTACCCTCAATTATCAGATCAAATCGATAATGAAAATAATAAACTGATGAAAATACTTCTAAAGCCGGCACAATAATATTCCTAGTCGCAAACCGACGACATTCTTTCCTTTTCCTTAGCTGAGTTCAAGAGTAACTTAAAGAGCCAAACCTTAAAAAAGAAACCTCAGATATAATAAGTCTGATTTCTAGGAGCTCGCGTCTATACCCTTTGTGCCTGAAGAAGTTCGTGTGATGATTTTATCTCCTTCTGTTTCGACCGATTAGAGAACTATTTTTATTTCATTGCCCTATAAAAAAAACCTTATAAATCATATCTACTTTAAGATGCCCCGCGCTTGATCCCTTCTGATGTTGTTTTTTGCTTCTGAAGTCTTCCATTATTTTTTCCTCCCAGTGTTTGATTTAATTTGACAGATATGAAACCTCCAGCGACGATCACTGTGGCTAAAAGAAAAAAAAAAAGAAACATTCAGTCATGAAGGTCGCAATATGAATAAAAGGGAATGAAATATGCTTTGTTAAAGAAATTAAGACATAATCTCTACCAACAGTTCGATTTCACGAAAGGCTTTGTTTCTTAGAAATGGAACATTATACTTCATAGTATTTTAAGTGCAATCAGGCATAACCTGAATAATAATCTGCAATGTAAAACCAGGGAAAGAAAAAAAAAAGAATGTCTACTTGTACTTAAGATTCTATTCACATACACCTACAGTGTACACCATATTCAAGATTTCTACAATGTCATACAAAATATTAAATCAAGGCTGATCTATAATGAGTGTAATGATGTGCCTTAAACTTTCACCTCATACTCTTGGATTTAACTTTTCACAAAAAGGACAAAGAAAACAACAACAACAACAACAACAAAATGGAATCACTGGATGTTAAATGCTATGCGGGAGATCAGAGTAGGCAAAAGAAAATAAGACATTGTGTACATTAGATAGCTATCTTGACACTTGACAATGGCAGGGTTGCGGGCAACAGACTATCACAAACATGTGCATCTGGGACTTTGAATTGTGTCACATTATATGAAAACCAACCTCTGGACATTCACAGTTGTCAAAAGAAGCTTGTAAGAAATTCCTGGCAGCTGATTCGTACTTCCTAGTAGCAAGCTCTGCAAGGCCTATCAAGAAAAATTATGATAATTATGAGTGGGGATCAGTTAAAATTGTCTTTAGTGATTATAAGTGCTTAAATAATAATTATTATTTGTAAACTTGCTTGACAAAAGATAGATATACCTGCAGCACACTTCAGTTTGGTTAGAGTCACCAGATTTCGTTTTCTATCTTTCTGCTACAAAATTAGAAAATAACAAAATTTTGATTTTTGAAAATCTGGTACTTTCATTGCTCTGTTGACTGGTTTGGATGCAAATGGCATGAAAATGAAAAGCAGACAATATACATAGACATTATTATATACATTAGACTTACTATGAAAACTCTGAGTGGTGAAGAGCATGCAGTCAATATTCAATTATAGCATGTGAAGCTGACATGATAACCCAATATCTGGAGCAGATATTGAGTCACCATGTCAAGTTCAAAGTCTGCTTAGTTTCCAAGCACCATGTCTGTGTTTTGTTCTTAACTTTTGCAAACTTAGAGAGAAGTGCCTTCTTTTTCAGATTTTTTTAAAAAAATGTATAATAAAATAACTACTGAATTTGGTTTTTGCATGATATAAAGAATTAAAAAGGCATGTAGTTGAGTTATCAGCCTCAGCCTTTGGCTTGGTGGATTACTCAGACCTCAGTAGTGATAACTCAGGATATCATGCTCAACCTCATCCAATAATTACTTGTTGTCATACATTTTTGATGCTGGTAACTCTCTCCTTTACCTGACCAGAAGCCTTCCATCTCTGGTATCAGTTTGTACAACATTTCATAATTTTTTTTTTCGGTACTCGTAATACATTAAATTTTCATTTTAACTCTTTTTTTTTATTTTTTACCTCAACTAATTCAGAAGTGTTCTCAGCCTTATTCACATAATTCAGCACATGTGACCAGTTACCCAAGTGAATACTGACCTAAAACCACTGAAGATATAGTGTCGACAGAAATTAATAATGTGGGTGAAAAACAACCCACATTGTATACTTTGATTAATAAAAGTATTTCTTATAAATGCAGCTATTCAGCTTTCAATAAATATAAAGCATATAATATTGTGGTTGAAAGCTTTCCTTGGTTTTGACTTTTTCAGAAAAGTTTATATTAGTTTGATTTTCTTTTGACACATAATAACACATAAGATATACATAATCTGAAATAAGGGGGAAAAAACTCACACTGGATGACTACTTGGAAAAAATTTCCAAATCAAAGAAAAACGACAAACACTTGTACATGACAGTCAGTTAAATATCTTGTATTAATGAACAGTGCCCAGTTCCTTGTTCATAATAATCACACACAAAAAAATTTTCATAACTTTGATAGAGAAAAGATCTCTCCAAGGCCTTGTTAGGTACATGTACTTTCCAAGGATTGTAGTTCTTAATTAAATGATCATTCAATCACTGTATTTGTTGCTTTGATTTTCTCAGGGGAAAAAATCATTTTTTTGTAATTCAAATTCCATGTTTTTTGTTGTTGTATGCTTTAAGTGACTGGTATACTGCCATGATGTGCACAAAGTCTGATTACAAACAGGGTTGAAACTGACTAATATTGATAGCAAAAAATATGTGGCAGGGCCTACCTTGATGACATTAACGCACATATTGACAACATGTTTTGCTGTTGTGCAGTAGTCTCTGGCTCTTGAGTAACACTTTAATGCATTGCTACATGATACAATAGAGAAGTTATCAGTTAAAAGATTAACAGGTGAACACTGTTACTGAGAACAAAATCCTAAAATATTCAAGAAAAGACATAACCTTTCTATGAACTATGTGTGATAGTTTCAATGTGTAGTGAATGTAAATGGAAGGAGTCAGTAGAATTACCAAAAATTACAAATTATTTTAATTTCTGAGTCAACATTTCTTAGAGCAAAATTAGAAAAAAATACAGGACAAATTTTATAATAGCTGCTTGTGAATAATCATGCTAAAACAAAACTAACTTCAGGTCTCCACACTCAAAGTAATGATCCCCTATATCATCATGTCCACATCTGCCAGATAAAAGACATTTCTTGTAAGTACCAAATACAAAACTACACACATGGTGTACAAACTGAAACAGTTATGCTCATAATTTTCATTAAGTAATGAAGAGAAAGGACGACAAAGTTGTTTTAATAAAAAATTACAGTCTAGATCTACATGTAAATAAAAGTTAGTCAGCAGGCCACTTGAAGCCTGGTTAACACCCTTAATGTTTAAATATAATGTAAAGGCATCATGCATGTTCAACTTGATGCCTCTCAAAAGTCAACACCATATTTAAATTTTTCAAACAAAAAGAGATGGTTATTTTGTAACAAAATCAAGGAAGAGTCTATTGATTGCAATTCACAGAACAAAGTAAAAGTTTTTTGCTGTACATGCATGCAATTCCATGAAAGGGATCAGAGGAATCTGAGAGTAATAAACACAGATTCATTAGTTTAAACAATTTACATGTAACAAGTGCTTTAATTAACCATCTGATGATAATAATTTGGTTTAGGGATAAAATTGCAAAATCTAAGTCACCATTAACTGACTTTTACCTGATGCTCTCTTTGATTGAGTTACTTTTATAATTTTTCAGGTCTGTATCAAGCTTCTCAAGCTACAAAAACAAAACAAGATGGGCATTTAAAAGAGAAAATATTCTCAATTTATTTCCTAATGACCTTGGTATGGGATTGTACCTACATCTTTCATTTGAAGAGTATGCAAAATACTGACTGGATAGTCCTTTAGGTTTAACTTGTGCTTAAGGTGGATCTGAGTTGTTGTTGTTTTTTTCTTTCTCTCTTCCTTTGGAATAAACATTTAAGATCTTACTCCACTGACTGAGAAATGTCACCTTTCAATATAACAGCTGAGGGAAGCTGGCAGGTGACTGCTCATCAAAACAGCCAAGATAAATTACCTTAAGGGCGGCTTCTTAACTTATAGTTTCAATCCAGGTGGCATCAACAGCCAGGCATTCCAATTCACTGCAGCAGCTGCAATATAAATTAAGATTGTATAAAGAAGCTGATACCAGGAAATCACTCACATCATATACCTACTTTTATGAAATTCAATATAAATTAGTTTATTTACAAAGCAACAGAACCAACTTTATGGATGGGCCAAAACATATAGCCACACTTCAGATTTCTCATGGTAAGATTGAATATTGGCAGTGCTTGCAGCTTACAATGATATATATTTAATATAAAAGTTTTTGTAGAGCTGTACTTTAAGGCATTGTTTCCCCATGACATATCATTTATCTCTTTATTAGCTTGTACATAAAATGAAATCCTACACATAAGACCAAATGCAACGACACCAAAGAAACATTTTATGATGTTATTTTTCTTACTCTCTCTTTGTTCCTTTTTCACCAGGGTACACTTTGATGGAAATGTAAAATACTTCATTCTAATTGACTCCAAGAAGGTATCCAAGCAGAAAAAAGACAAAACTTCTTTAGGGTTACAATTACTAACCTACATGTACAAACGTCTTACCATGCTTCAGTCATCCCTGTCACAATATCCTGATAAGGCTGGACATTGAACATTTGTTTCACATAACTGAGGGCTATTCTACAGATATCAGTATCGAATAAAAGTTAAACAGAAAAAATTCTGGTCTGTATTGTAAAAATCTAGACTGTTTAAGAGTGTCCAGCTAATCACATTTGAGGACTTACAGCTGTAAGATGCTGACCCACTGAGATGCTTTAATAGAAAAAAATAGATTTATGTTGTTCTCAAAGACAGATGTAAAGGTTTTCCTACCAGAGTTGCAGATTCAAAGGTGAAATTGTCTTCTAAAGGAGGATGATCAGTCCCTCTGCTGCTATGTCAACCTGCATGGGCTCTATAGGGTTCTGAATGAACAAAAAAAAAATACCATGTACACAACTTCACTACAAACTAAAACAAAAAGGTATTGTTTAACTCTTTCACTCCCAAGATCTCATTAGTAATTCTCCTTTCTGTCTATCATACAATTCTTATGATGTAAGTTTGAAGAATTTGATATATGATCAACTAATAATCCCCTAATTGATGTTTTTATTTATGCTTATCACTTGTCTGCTTGGTAATGCATTGATATTGTAAGGAGAAATTCTACCTTGGTTCATCATGGGAGTTAAAATTGAGGATTAAGTTTCTCTTGCTCGATGACCAGGTTAAAAAAATCTATCATCTCTCTTATTACATATAAGTACATGACTCTACAATGAATGGATACAACATTACTGATCCTACTGTACTTGATTATGCAGAATGCCTGTGACATTTAAACAGGGTGCTTTGATTCGCCTGACTCGTTAACGAGCTCAGTGGTTGGAGCAGTCCAACGCAAAGTCTTAGAGTCTGAGTATCGAATCCTCTCGTAACACTCAGATTTTTCTTTTGCGCCATCGTTGTGCCAAATGTACAATATCTTTCTCGAAACACTGTGCACAAGTATGAGTATGGTACAAAACCACAGCTCTGTCCTCATGCATGTACACGCTATCGTCAGACAATTAATAAGTCGATTAATTATCATCCAGAAACCGTTAAAAAGCTGAGTTCTACAGCTGATTGCAGTTTCATTTCCTCTCTCGCAGTCGATGGGTTTACGATGCATGTCATCGAATGGAGTGCTATTTTGAACACTAAATGAACGATTAAATTATGATCTTGTCGCTTTTCAAATACGAACCACCTATCAATATAGCAAAAAACAACTTTTACTCACCTCATGGGGCCGACCAACTCTCGCTGGTAAAGGCACTGCCACGAACTAAGAGCTGTGATAAACAGCCACTGTCCCAGTGCATAAAGTGCCAAAGCTGCCAAAAAGTTGATGTATAAGTTATGTAGCACATCACCAAAATATAACCAAGCGGTAAACAAACAAAATCTTTTCGGTCATGTAGAGATACATTTTGTGTCTTCTAATGTACTGACTGGTCAAAAATTTGTTCATGTCAAAATCTTTGGCAAAAATCAAACGTCTGCGGAGCAAACCCATCTTTATTTGTGATATTTGTTGTCCACGAGTGGGTAACGACAGAAAACAGTGTCTGTTGGACGAGTCTCTGTTCTTATTCTTTTTTTTTCTTTTTTTCTTTTTTTTTTTTAAGTTGAGGGCGAAATTGGCAAGAGAGGTTCCCCAAAATAGATAGCTGTCAGTGATTGGCCCAAACAAAGATTGACAATTGATCTGTTGAGGAGAGAATTGCATAACAGTCGCGAAGGGCACTGGGACTTTTTTAGTAACAAAAAGACAAAGATTTGTAATCTCGAGCCCAGGGTCATTTCGGCACAGCTGAAAATGAGCCGAAATGACCCTGGGCTCGAGATTGAAAAAAAAAAAAAAACCAATTCCAAGAAGATAACAAATCAAATATATATAAATGCTTTATTGACCAAGTGAAAGATCAATTTGGCAGGATATTGACCCAGTGGCGAATTCGCGATACACAAAAAAACCTTACACGCAAACTATTCTTTTTAGGCTCAAACCCTCCAATGACTATACTTTACAGTGGTTTCCTCTGTTTCTTTGCATTACCTAATTAAGAAACGAAAGCTTTTACCACAGAAGGGTTCCTCTGAGAATACCTGAGCAAAATGTGCCTCTGAAAATCTCGTTAATGGTGAATTAAATCTTTTTTATAGCGGTTATTCTCCATAATAATCGTTTACCAGATTTAACAAAATGCAAAATTTCTTTTTATGGTTTATTTACCACGGCGTCTAATCACGATTTTGACATGATGAGAAAAACGCATGTTTCATGACATCAATAAAAGACATTTGGCCTTGAAATTATATTTCTTTTAGACCCTGTCATCGAGCAAGTTAACATGGACACTAATCTGCTTCCCATAAAATACTCCGAACCAGCCGCACATATGTACACGGAAGTTCAGCGACTGAATAATGGTAAATACAAATTCTAATTTCTCAATCATTGGATCCGTTTCCTCAAGCGCAAGCGCTTTTGCAAAGAAAGCGTTCTAAAAGGCGTTACTATCATCGTTATCAATATCATCAATTTTTTGGCGAATGAATCGTCTCTTAGCTGCCAAAAAAACCATCAGTCCAAAGATACAAAGATTCACTCGTTATGTCTCCTTTCATCAGTTCGGTTTACACAAATTCTCTTTTGAGGAACGTTTCTGGAAGCTACAATCATGGAAAAAGTATCTTACGTGTTTAATGTTGAGGAAGATACTTATATTAGTGCTAGATGAAATAACTCAAAAGTATATAAGGTATTTATTCTTAATATCTGTTGGCACTGTTTCGATAATTTTGCGGTTTTGTAAACAACTATTGCTGATCATTTGTCTTTCAAGTCTTTTTTTTTAAAAAAAAAGCAGGCGAAGGTCGGGTTGTCGCTCACGCAGCTTTTTGAGACGCCTCCTACCAACACTGGTGATCCGAGAATTACCATTCAAGCTCAAAAGCTTGACTGGACATTGCGCCTTCTGTAATGTCTGACATAGAGTGGCAACACCAGCATCGGTAATCTGATTTTTACTCAGATCAAGTTTGGTGACTTGACATGCTGCTGTTTGCAATGCTTGACTTAGACTGGCAACACCAGTATCGGTAATCTGATTTTTACTCAGATCAAGTTCGGTGACTTGACATGCTGCTGTTTGCAATGCTTGACATAGACTGGCAACACCAGCATCGGTGATCTGATTTTTACTCAGGTCAAGTATGGTGACTTGACATGTTGCTGTTTGCAATGCTTGACATAGACTGGCAACACCAGCATCGGTGATCTGATTTTTACTCAGGTAAAGTAAGGTGACTTGACATGCTGCTGTTTGCAATGCTTGACATAGACTGGCAACACCAGCATCGGTGATCTGATTTTTACTCAGGTCAAGTAAGGTGACTTGACATGCTGCTGTTTGCAATGCTTGACATAGACTGGCAACACCAGCATCGGTGATCTGATTTTTACTCAGGTAAAGTAAGGTGACTTGACATGCTGCTGTTTGCAATGCTTGACATAGACTGGCAACACCAGCATCGGTGATCTGATTTTTACTCAGGTAAAGTGCGGTGACTTGACAAGCTGCTGTCTGCAATGCTTGAGATAGACTGGCCATACCTGCATCGGTGATCTGATTTTCACTCAGGAAAAGTTTGGTGACTTGACATGCTACTGTTTGCAATGCTTGAGATAGACTGGCCATACCTGCATCGGTGATTTTATTACTATACAGAGACAGTTCAGTCACGTTAGTCGATGGCAACGATTCTGCAATTGTAACAACACATTCGTCTGCCATCGAACAGCTCCAAAGGTTAAGAGAAGTCACATTGCAGAGCTCGTTCTTCAGAACTTTAAATATGTGTCTTACTCCAGTCTGTGTAATATGACAGTCAAAGAGACGTAATTCATCCGGTGCTCTACTTGAGTGGTACGAGGATGTTTGACTCCTCTCACCAGTTCCCTCTGCACACGGGACGATGCGCCTAAAAATATTTAATCGATTACCTAACGGTCTGTGAGACTGTTGAAAGGTTAGTTGATTCATGTCAGCCTTTTCTTCTGCATTCAATGTAATGATGACATCTAACAGAAAAGATACAGCGATACAGTCCAGCCCTTTAAATTTTATAGTTGTATCAAAATAAAAAATCTTTCTATAAAATTTCTTTACGAAATTTAGTGCAAATTCTTTGTCGTGGTACTCAGCCAGACACTTCATTATTAGTGGCTCTACGGAAAACATAGTCTGAGTCCTTCGAATGAGTCCTCTGAGCAATTTGCGCATAAAAGCGTGGTCGTTTTGCTTTGATAGAATGCCAGACATAAATTGCAATACCATTCCTGAGGCATTTTTAGAGTAAGACGGAATTTCTCTTTGCTTCACAAACCAACGAGCCGCCAAGTATTCCTGGAGAGTTAAGTGAGTGAAGCAAAAATATTTCGTCGTTTCAGAAAATGATTTTCTAAACAGTGGACTGCAATGGAGAAGACCACTTGCTTTGAGGCTTTCAACTTCTTCGGAAGAAAACCTTTTCATGTCGTCAACATCACTGAAGAGATACTTCTCCTTTCGGAGCAAATGAGCCGCAAACTTTGACAATTTATCCAGCGTTTTCTCTGAAGGGGCTCCTTTCGTTCTGCTATGTTTTCTGAGAAACATGTTGATCACTTCCGAATAGATGTCACCCATGCTGACAGGAAGAGCATAAGTGTTTATCGATTCATTTAATATGTACTCAAAATATGAGCACATCAGAGAACAGAGAACTGGAATGTGGGCAAAGCTAACAAGATTGTCATTCTTTGTGATGTGATCCATTACAGCATTCTTCATGACTTCGTTTTCTTTGAAATACTTTTCAATGTATTTCTTCACCTGCTCCTCGGAAAACCCTGTAATTTCAAGGTACCGATCAAAGGGTATTTTACCTTTCACTTGATCGTATTCATCGGGCCTTGACGTCATCATGACAACCGAATCTTTCAAGATTTTCCCTTTGATCAGCTTGGCACACAGTGCTGCTACTGGCATTTTCTCTTTGGCGCTATTCGGATATCGGTCATCCGAATCACTAACGATTAAATTTTGTTTTGAATACTCGTCAAAGCCGTCTAGAATAATCAAAACATTTTCAGAATGATCAACAATGTACTCAAATAAAGAGTCGTCGATATTTGAGTGTTCATCTAACACTGAAGATAGGTTGAGGATCTCCCTCAAAGTAACAAGCTCATCTCTCAGCAAACTCAGTTGACGAAAAGTCAGTAAGTATGCGAACTTAAAGTCAGGCACGTTTCGATTACTTTGTGGTTGAAATAATTTGTTGTCAGCCCAATCTCGAATTAAATTTTGGCAATAGAGAGTTTTTCCAATCCCTGCCTTCCCAGTGACAAGTACAGATTTAGGATTCATGTCGTCGTTACGATCACTTTCAGAAAGGAAAATTTCTTGAGAGTGTTCGACTGGTTTACCACTTCCTAGACTGTACTGCTGAAGTTGTTCCCCTCTTTCCATATCTAGGTCTTCAACTGGCTTTCTTCCATGTTGTATCAGAAGGCTGGTGAATATGTCATCTGTTCTTACCTTTTTAGATGAGGTGGGAGAAGCTACAGTGAGGAACTCTGTTTGCTTTTTAATCGATTCTTTCAACGCGTTTGTGTACGCTGAAGCAGCTGAAGAGGAAACCGAGAGTTGCGTTAATTTTATAATTATAATACCGTTTTTGAAATTGCTATGGTCTTTATGTGTCAAGACCAAGCTCTAGTTGGTATTAGTTTCAAAGTGTGTTTATTAAACTTGCATTGATTAATTGAGGATTCAGAGGTTAACACCTTATGGCTGATGCAGTAAAACATGATGCCGTGCACACATTTTACCGTTAATACACAATACCTTTGTCTCCTGCTTTCTTTATAGGGCTAACGATTGCCTCCTTTAATTCATCCAGGCTTTTACTAAAGTGCTCTGCCATTTCACCCAGTCTTTCTTTGATGCTAACTTCATCCACTACCCACTGTTTAAGAAGCTCTTCATAGTGTTCTTCGAAAGCAGAGTCTATGCATTTCTTTTTCAGATCATCAATAACACTTTGGTAACCAGCTCCTCCCAGTCTCACCAATGCATCTTGGATGTCTTTCCAGTATTGATTGAATGTTGGGTCGTCAACTGAGGCCTCGCTGGCATGGCCATAAACTGTGTTTCTGTAGCACTTGATGCGAACGATATCTGCCTCAAGGGTTGTATCTGTTGCAGGAGGAAGTGTATCCCAGCCGGTAGCTGGACGAACAAGATTGCATATATTCCTCAGCAAAACCATCAGTAGAGTGATATCGAAATTCCTTGATGAAACTGCAGATTTGATGGCTTTAGGATATAGTTGTCCCCACTGGGAAGGATTAAGAATTCCTTTCTTTCGAAGTGGTTGTAAGACTGTATGAACTGGAGGACTTAACAAAACTGTATGCAGGTCTCCTGTTGGACGCCTCTTCTCAAAAGTCTCTCTCAAGATACGTGCACTAACATCCACCAGAAGCCTGCATAACCGGGCGTAATTGGCTGTCTCTTTTGTCGAAGGAAACGAAGGTGCTGCGGCGGTGGCCATGAAGAATGCTGGATCTTTAATCAATTAATTGAACAGAAGTGAAATTAGTCAATATTTAACGTTGAGATAACACGTATCCAATTACTTAATTACAAACTGTTATCAAATCTGGACACGAAGTGAATTTGGCATATGATTTTCACCAGGCGAGGTAATTTTAAAATGTTGTGTGCTTGATAATTTGGCATTTTACTTATTTATTCCATGAAATACCATCCAAAACATAAATTCGTTTATTAAAAAATCAGCTTGGATTCAACTCCGCTTCAGACTATTTGTCAGGAAGAATATTGTTGCTTCTTTCAGAAAGGCCTTTCACAGACATTTTCTAACGAGTTACGATGAAGTAGAACATTTTAGTCCGAATGCGATAGTAAATTAAATCTTGTCTGCCCTCGTTTCAATCGCGAAACCGAGGCGACCCAAGCGGCATATTTTATTTTAACCCGACCAAAGCAGCATTGTTTATTTTATATAGTTTTTAGCTTGCATTCTTATTGACCTGTTTTATAATCCTCGAATTTATTTTACATACATTTAACTCTAATTATGGTATTTTTAGGATCGAGGGCCACAAGTTCATCAGTTGAGTTACTGTTATGTGTTACCCTCATTAAATAAATATAGAATAATACATGGGCGCGCGTAGATATGGAATTTCTCTTCGTGTGTTTAATCGTTAACTTCAAAGTTACCTCACTAATTTTTCTTACACGCTGTGAATACTTAATTGGTTAACATTCCTGCGTGATCTAGGGCTGAGTATATTTTTCGGTGTATAATGAAATCGTACTTGTGAATCTGTCGCGTAACAGGTCTAACAGAAATCCGAATTCGATTTTAC
Organism: Pocillopora verrucosa; assembly: GCF_036669915.1. Classification (NCBI taxonomy): domain Eukaryota; kingdom Metazoa; phylum Cnidaria; class Anthozoa; order Scleractinia; family Pocilloporidae; genus Pocillopora; species Pocillopora verrucosa. Next base: position 2,636,807 of record NC_089319.1, read on the forward strand.
TTGACGCAATTTTGTTCGATTTATTTCGACAAACTCGCTAAATTTCGATCGAGTGTTCGACTAAATGTGCGGTATTCTCCACCCACTCAATGGAAATTACGTACTCCACGCTCGATTTCAATGATTGATTTAGTTAAACTGATAATGCTCGCTAGCACAGAATAGATCTACTTGCAGACACGGAAATGTGCTTAATATATGATGTCACTAACATAGCCAAGATGCTCGAAACTGGAACTCAAACTCTTACTTCAAAAGGTTCACTCCGTCAGAAGTCAACTTGCTTTGTGGTTATGGAAGAAAAACGTATTTACCGTGTTATTTGGTCGCTGTTGTATGACCTTGTATTAATCGTTCTAGCTTCAGTTTGTTATGGACAGCTCGTTGTTTGCTCGACCTAGTGATCGACCTGGTGCTTGAATGTCATGATTAAATAAGAAGAGTCTGTTATCTGTCCTCGCTTTTGTTAAGTTTCTCGTTCGCAAGATGTATGTATCTAGCTCTCAGTCAGACATCGATGTCTCAACAATTATCGGAAGTAAAGGTTTGTCCATTCGTGGCCTAAAATGAATGCACATCCACAAGCGGATTTCATCGCCAAATGATGGAGACAAAATTTCAAGGAGCGGCATTCAGGAAGCTCCACTTTCGATTTCATGCAAAACAATAATCGTTTGACCTTCGCTTATCACTATAATTACCGCTAGGTCTTGAGACTTATATATTGCAGAATATTTTATTACTGATAATACTTTTCAATATCATTTAAACGCATGTAATCACAGGTTACTAGTTTAGATTGCCCTAGATTATTAAGTATCTCTGGAACACTGATTTCTCATTTTATAACTCTCTCTGTCCCAATTGCTTTCAAATCTTCTTTTGCATGACATAAAAATATCGTGACAAATATATCCATGAAGAAGTGTATCATGTAACATATAAAATTTTGATTTGCTAGGTCTTGAGACTTATATATTGCAGAATATTTTATTACTGATAATACTTTTCAATATCATTTAAACGCATGTAATCACAGGTTACTAGTTTAGATTGCCCTAGATTATTAAGTATCTCTGGAACACTGATTTCTCATTTTATAACTCTCTCTGTCCCAATTGCTTTCAAATCTTCTTTTGCATGACATAAAAATATCGTGACAAATATATCCATGAAGAAGTGTATCATGTAACATATAAAATTTTGATTTGCTAGGTCTTGAGACTTATATATTGCAGAATATTTTATTACTGATAATACTTTTCAATATCATTTAAACGCATGTAATCACAGGTTACTAGTTTAGATTGCCCTAGATTATTAAGTATCTCTGGAACACTGATTTCTCATTTTATAACTCTCTCTGTCCCAATTGCTTTCAAATCTTCTTTTGCATGACATAAAAATATCGTGACAAATATATCCATGAAGAAGTGTATCATGTAACATATAAAATTTTGATTTGCTAGGTCTTGAGACTTATATATTGCAGAATATTTTATTACTGATAATACTTTTCAATATCATTTAAACGCATGTAATCACAGGTTACTAGTTTAGATTGCCCTAGATTATTAAGTATCTCTGGAACACTGATTTCTCATTTTATAACTCTCTCTGTCCCAATTGCTTTCAAATCTTCTTTTGCATGACATAAAAATATCGTGACAAATATATCCATGAAGAAGTGTATCATGTAACATAAAATTTAACAGGGCTTTCTCCCTGAGCTCCTAATAAAACTTTTCACTTCCAGCAGCTATACTTTTCCAAGCATGTTAGTCAACTGAATTAAAGGCAAGATTTCCTTAGGGTGTTTAGACCTACTTAGTTTACTTTTCAAGAGACGTAATTATCAACATTGGTAGCATTTTTGCTCAAAGTCCAATCAATGTTATTAATATCATCGATCATCTAAATGTAGCATACTGGTTCGATGTTAATCCCGAGTTCTATGTTCTCACTACAATTATATTTTTCCCTTGGAGGGAAAAATTACTCACATGTAACTTATTTCACAATACGTTTGTATTCTGTATGATGGGTAGACTTGTGTGAGCGAATTGGCAGCAGATAAACAAATTAAGCACGATACAGCATGGACAGAGAATACAAAATTGTACGAAGCGCTGTAGCGATTGATCAAGTTCAAGAAGCTAAGAGTGAGACTGTCGTTAACTTGACATCGAGTGAATGAAAAGCTTCAAAGTTACCTCAATGATTATTCTTACACGCTGTGAATACTGAATTGGTTGACATTCCTGCGTGATCCAGGACTGAGTATAATTTTTCGGTGTATAATAAAACCGTGCTTGTAAATCTGTCGCGTAACAGGTCTAACAGGAGTTCGAATTCGATTTTACTTAGCGCAATTTTGTTCGATTGATATCGAAAAACTCGCTAAAATTCAGTCGAGTGTTCGACTATAAGCATGGTATTCTCCACTCACCCTTAATGGAAATTACGTACGCCACGCTCGATTTCAGTGATTGATTTAGTTAAACTGATGATGCCCACTTGTACGGAATAGATACACTCACAGATACGAAGATGTATTGAAAACAAGATGTCACTAATATAGCCAGGATGGTAAAAATTAAACTTAACTAAACATGGAATAAAATCCAAAAAGTGTTACACTTGCTTTGTGATCTTGGAAGAAAAACGTATTTATCGTGTTATTTGGCCGCTGCAAGATGTATATATTAGTAGCGCTTAGTCAGACATCGATGTCTCAGCAATCATCGGAGGTGCAAGTTTTGCGCATTGTGGCCT